>NW_026726535.1:0-40736 GCF_029784015.1 Lycium ferocissimum
TTTTTCTTCCAATTTTTCTTGGCCCAATTCGTTGAAATTCTCGTTTTGTAATTTCCGAAATAAATTTTCAAAATTCCAAATTCGCCCCCTCGGCCTTCCCGATGTCTTTACACCAACACTTTCATAAACGACATGGACATATTTACTAAAACCAATTTATTTCCTTAGAACATACAAGTCTTAAGTATTTCCATAATTTTCCACCATGCAAAAACACGGGACATAACACAAACACTGATAATTAATTATTTAGAGTTGCATTACTGATTCAAACGAAAAAAAAATACTCCGAAAATATAGGTTGAATACACGGTGAAAATTAAAAATCAGTATAGAATCTTACCTTTTTTGGGAATTAGATTTGAATCATGAGTGAAATTAATGAGTAGTTAATTAGAGATAACAAAAAAGGAAGTTGTAGAATTGTAAACCGATTTGAAATTGGAGGAAATTAAGGGATATTGTGAATAATGGCGTGTATTTAGTGGGATAGGAGAGAGAGACGTTTTTGTTGGCTTAAATTTAGGGGTGTGGGAAGTTATCAGATGAGTGGTAAAAAACTGGTAGCTATATGAAGTAAATATGTTATATTTTAGCTACTAAATATAATTATTGAAAAGTTTAGTTATGTTCCATAAATAGGTAATAATGGAACCTATGCCAAGTAAATTTTACTTGTTATAAATGAATTTTAGCTTAATTTTTAATTTAAAAAATGTAACGTGGCTTTAGAAAAAAGTCTACCTATTTTTTTTTAGTAGACATATTTCTCTAAAGCCACATGGTAATTTTTTTTTCTAGTGGGTCAGGTCTGGTTATCTATACTATATTAAAAGCACGAAGGGCCTTAGAATATTGATTGAACTTTTTGTCCTTCATTAAATGACTCTACAATAGACAAAATTGTCATTTTACTATTTTCTTAAATATTAAATAAGTATATTTTTATACAAAATATATAAGCTATGTAATTAATAATAGGAATCTTTACTTTAATTAGATAGGTAGTAGAACTCAAATATGGTGTAGTTTAAAGAATATCAAATTTTCGGAGTAATTATTTACTTTTCATAACATAGTACTCCAATTTATAAGACTATTCTATAATTAAGATTATGAAGTCTAAGGGCCCGTTTGGCCAGAAGAATTATTCACTTTTTTTTGGAAATTTTTTTCACTTTTTTCCGGAATCAACGTTTGGCCATGAAAATTTCAAATACAACTTGAAGTTGTATTCTGGAATTTGAAAAACTTGTTTTTCAAGTTTTTCACTTTTTTTACAACCAAAACAACTACGGTGCCGTTTGGCCATACATACCAAAAAAAAAATCACTTTTTTTGGAATTTTGGAAGTTGGAGTTGGAGTTGTGTTTGGCCATAGTTTTTGAAATTGTAGTTTTTGGTGAAATGTAGTGTAAAAAAGTGAAAAAAGTGAAAAAATTTTGAAAAACAAGTTTTTCTTGTTTTTAGTATTCCGGAATACAACTCCGGAAAAAAAGTGAATAATTTTTATGGCCAAACGCCCACTACATTTCAACAGAAAATACAATTTCAAAAATTATGGCCAAACACAACTCCAACTCCAATTCTAAAATTCCAAAAAAAGAGAATTTTTTTTTTTATTTCTATGGCCAAACGCCTACTAAGAGTAGAAATATTGAAATTGCAGGTCAAATCAACATCACGAGGATTCATAAATCCAATGCGTTATTCCGTACATGATTAAATATGTCAAATTGTTAAAAGTCCATTATTAAACATGTTAAATTGTTAAAAAAATATATAAGCTATGTAATTAATAATAGTTCTTCAAACCCTGAGGTCCGTCAAAATTTCTTGAAGGCTACTCTACACTAAACTTAGCTCATGCCTATAAAAAAGGGTACATATTTACTTGAAAGCACATCTCGAATATACCATAAAACACTTGGGTATTCATTTAAAAAAAAAAATCAAGATCATATATTGTCTTTCTCAAAGCCGAAGTGATCAAGAGGCGTTGTTCCTTAAAATCAACTCGATATATCAAAGTGTTGCCCGATGATCTTGCTGATCAAATACATCCAAATCATCCCATGTTCGAGAAGAAAATTTAGAAGAGAATACACAAAATTGTACTCACAATCTTGGTAAATAAAAACGCTTCTCTCATTATTTATTTTGGGATTGCAGTTTATTTTTCATACTTGAGAAAGTTTATTTTCGATGTCTACATATATATTTTCATTTTTTATTTTTTATAAATTGTGTCTTCTTCCTACCTAACTAGTTTCAAATCCTTTTAGCTTTAAGAGTACTTTTCTTTTTGTTATAATGCAAAAAAAAAAAAAAAAAAAACAACAACAACAACAACAACGTTTAGAAACATTCTAACACTTTGAGCTCCAGGTTTGATGGGAAAAAAAAAACTCCATTTAGGATTGGGAGTCCATATTTTTCTACCTTTAAATGATATTCAATCTATTTTGACGTTAATTGCTATTTCATATAATTCATCTGTATTCGATAACATTTTAAATGTACACTTTTTATTGACATGCACTAAAAGCATGAAACCAATTAGCGAAATGTGACTCGCTCTTTTACCCTTTAAAAATAGATTTAGCACTAAAGACGTTTTTTCTATTATTTAGGAATTAAATCCTTTCTTGTTTGAACTATGTAGTTTAAATAAGAAAATATAACAGATCTGTAAAAGCAAAATAATAACAATTGCCGTCGATTAGTTCTATGTAATTAAATATTTTAGATAAAACGTTAGCACTTTCAATTTCTTTTATGTTTAGGACTCTTCATATATAGAGAGGAAAAGGAGTCTATAAAGTGTTCTTTCCATGCGTGAATATTGGTATGGCTTTGGAATTTCAAAATGGTTGAACATAATTTCAGAAATAACTAAAAATCTTAACCTAATGTTTATTAGATATGGTAAATTTGATGGGCATTAGTATTCTGTTATTATGAGTTATAAAGTAGACACAAAGTCCTAAATATTTTAAGGTCAAAATTAAAATAAGAAAGCTAACTCAACTAATACACAAAGAATTTGAGAATATTAAAAAAATCGTGGAAGTGATTATTTTCTTGGAAAATCGGCATGTTTTATCGTCAATATTTTATTTCCCAAAATAAATTATGAATCGAATTGAGAGATTATCAAGTTGCATTGATTCATACGAAGGGCCTCTTTTTGAAAGGTAACGTTAGTACGGTTTTATGCTCTTTTTTCTTCATCATTAAGGTAATTATAAATATTTGTTTGACTTATCTTCAATATTGGCTACTCCATAATACATTAAGAAATAACGTAGTCTTCAAGTTGAGGACATTAATATCTATATTTTGATTAATTTTTCTCCTAGTAAATAATTATTAAAAACTATCGTGCAAAGATTCTCAAAAATTAAAAATCAAAAGTCTAACTGAGTGATCATATGAGAAAAACTGAACATGCAGACATAGGCAGTAAGTCTCGATTAAAAACTAATCCAACGTTACGGACTATCCTGGATAGTTTTATAATATTAATTTCTTATGTTCTCTTGGTGTTTAATTCTTCTTGAGTTTTGAAATATGTTACATGGTTGAAAGATGGAATCAATGACTCGCCAACACTTTTAGATGCGGATATTTAATGCCAATAGAAACAATGACAAACGGACAACGATATTCCTAATAAAAAGCAATAGAAAAGATGTCAAACTTTTGCTAGAATCTGCATCTTTTGCTAGAATCTGCCTAAACTACTTTTCCTAGAAGATATAACAGTATTTCTATTTACTCTTGATGATACACAGACAGGCATAGATTATGTTAAGTAGCATTCTTAGATATCCTAACATTTATAAAATATTTGACAAAAATAGTCATTTAATTATTATTTTTAATATAAAAATAGTTATTTAATTATTTTTCTAATAATGAGGACTTGAAAACCAACTAAATATTATGTATTAAATCGTACTTATTTCTCATATGTAATATCATATATTTGTAAAAGGAAAACAATATTATAATAATTTACTCGATTTATTCATTCTAAATATTGTAGGTAAATATTTCGATCACTTTCAGCTCCTTTTAGTTTACTAACGTTTATTTTATTTAAATGAATGTTGCATCTATCTCAATGTTGTTGCTATTAAACATATTGTATTCTTATTTAATATTCTATTACTTATTTGTGATAGACGCAAAAAACACGTGCAATACACATACACTAATGACCTTAGAAATATTGATTGAGCCTTTTGCACTTCATTAAAAAACTCAACAATAGAAAAAATAGTCATTTAATAATTTTTAACCTTTCCTTATTTGAATTATGTACCTAAAATTTAGGACTACTTTAAATTATTATAGTATCAAGTCACCAAGAAAACTTTCGACACAATTATGAAATGTGAATCGGAAAAACAAACATATAAGCCTTCTAGGATTCTGCAACTTTGATTTTCTTTTAATTTATGACCTTTAGTTAATTAAAAAAAAAAAACATAATTGCACCATACAACAAATAATACAAAAGTAATTTTGTTCACTATATAAGGAACGAAACGGCCATTTTATTTCAACAAGAATTTTGAAAAGTTATTGGATAGTGGACACCAACGCGAATTATGAGTCATAGTTTTAATTTGGTGCCAAGCAAACTTTTGTTAAATCTGAAATATGATTTTCTATCATCTTTGATGGAAAATTTGGAGATTAATGTATTGAATATATCTCATACGTGGTTGAATGAGGATTGCTTCGGAGACATTTTAGTTCTTATTTCTGGCTTTCTTTATCCTTGGTTATTAAAACTTTTAAGATTATATATGAATTATATATAATTATATATAATTAGAGATATTTTCTATTAATTGTTATCAGGGTCAGAACTGACGAATAAGAGATCACCTTAGGTTTGTGTAGATTGTAATTCACATCAATACTTTGAGAACTTGTGTTGACATGTTGCAGCTCACTGTAGAAGTCACAGTTTGTGACTTTCGAAACTCTATGACGTAGTAAGATAATTTGTCTATATTGATTGCTCTCATCATGTAAATGCATACCTAAAAATCAACAATTGGCAATAAGTTCTCCTTTTTTGATAATTTCTCATGTTTTATCTTTCAGCTGAAATTTTATTATCGGAAAAATTGGACGAAACAAGCTTGAAACAATCCTATTTAGCCATGGATTAGCAATGAATTATAAAAAATATTCTTCGTTATGAGCAATTTAGCGACGAAGTTCGCAGCTAAGTCCAAGTTTTCTCAGTAATATTTGTTGTCAAATGAGGTACGTGCTTTGGTCACACGCAAAGCGCGTACACTAATCTAGTTTTAAAAATGGGTAGACTTACTTTTTAAAGTCACGGAGATATTTTTTTAAACGAACCAGATCCGACACACCAGAAAAAAAAAATTACCATATGGCTTTAGAAAAATATTTCTACTCAAAAAAAAAAAATGGGTAGGCTTTTTTTAAAGCCACGTAACATTTTTTTTAAAAATAAGGTCAATGATTTTTTTTTAAAATTCCGTCAGCGAAAAGGGTATATTAGCACCATTTGTGTAACGACAGAGGTATATTTACTCCATTTTGTAACGGCAGGGGTATATATAAGCCACTTTTTTAACGAGGGGTATATCTACTCTAAATCGCAAAGTTGACAGGTATATTTGCACCTTCGTCCTTAATGAAATAATTAGTATGTAAATAGTTATTGAGCGTATTATTCCTTATTTTGTTGCTAGCCGAACTTTTAACTCTTAATTAGCCTGTTTTATTATGGATTCAATTTAAGACCTACAGTACCGCCAAGCCCACATCTACATAAGAGTCTCTCGATCAATAAGTTGTACTAATACTTGTTATAGATGATCCATTACCAGGAGGTTGTCTGAGAGACTGATGCCGTCTTCAAAGTGATGGTCCAATCCTGAGATTTGCCGACCAATGTAGAGAAATATAGCAGAAGAAAAGTAAATCGGAGAAAACTTCTGCTAGCCCAAGATCGTTACTAAGATCGGAAGATTCAACTAAAGAAGAGGAAGCTATAGAAAGGAGAACTTTGAAATGGAAGAAGACTCTCTTGAATTGGCTTGAATGATTTTCAATTGAGTTGGCTTGGCCTGGTTACAAATGACTAAGGCCACCCCTATTTATACTTGTCTAGGGATGGCTCTAGATAGAATTATCTAGATATATCTATAAAATATCTAGTTAGCCTTATCTTCTAACACTACTCGAGAATATCTAGATTTTTCTTTAAGATAATTATCCAAGATTCTACACTAGACTATTCTAGATCCCTTACTAAATATCTAGGATTTTTTGTACCTCCAAAAAATCAACTTTACTTCTTCACACTCCCCTTTAAAGTGATTTTTTGGAAACTACCCCGAGCTTGTTTCAGAATAACTCAGACGAAGCTTTTGGGTGTGCCTTGGTGAAGATCTCAGACATACTTTCCTATCTCCTCGTGCTTCTTCAAATTACGAAGGTTTTCCGCCATTAATTGGGCCTTCAAAGAAGCATGAATACGCCTTGATAAAATTTTCATCTCTGTTACGGCGTACTTGACAATATTTCTCTTTGGCCTTTGCGAACCACGTGAATCATTTTCATGCTGAGTTTCACATTCTTGAGTTTCCAGGCTCCCCCTTTCTCTTAGGTCATTGAAAATTGTGTTATTTGGAGAAGCACGTGAGTCGGTGACGATCTGACCATTAATTTCCTGCGAAGACTCAGCACCACCGTAGGATCCACCACCAGATTCCCTTTTCAGCTCCTCAATGTACTGTTTGTCAGCTTCAGAGCATCCGAGAACCATATTATCTGTCTCTCCATATGAAATTGAGCCTTCAAGGTCAACCTCTTTATTTATTTGACAGTCGACTTCTCCATCTGCTTCCAGTGTTTGATCTGAGCTAGTGATTGACTCTGACATGGCAGATGATTGACTAGAGACTTCAACTTCCACTACAACTTCCTCAATGCTTTCTCCAGAATGGTCACTATTGTCATATATAGTTTCAGAAACTTCATGCTCAGGATCTACTTCAACATTCTCCACGTCCAGACTTTTATTACCAATTTCAGGATCTGCTTTGTTGATTTCCTCAATGGCAGCTGCTATGTCACCAGTCTGAACGTCTTCAGAATCTTCTTGCTTTTTGTTGATGACACCAATGCGTTCTTTCTCTACGTGATGGACTATATTATCTCCTGAATCCACGATCCAGTCTTTTTCGAAATTGAGGGAGGCTAAGGCATCTACTCGAGCACCTTCCCCAGTCTTTTTCTTCTTCAGCAACTTTCTCGATTTGAGCCATGTTGCTTTCTTTGGCTCGGCAAAATCTTTTTATGTGTCCTACTTCACCACATCGGTAACATTTAATAGCCTTCTTACCATAATGATTAGAAGAATCCTCCTTCTGTCTTGACGAGCTTGAACCCTCATGGAATTGAGAATGTGTCATATCTCTTGAGCCACTTCGCTCTTGTCTTTCTTTAAAATTCCTCTTGTTAGCAACAAGAGCATTTCCTTCCCGTTTTTTGATAGACACACTAGCCATCTGTTTATCTAGTAGCTCCTGTGATGATAAAAAAAATCTCAAACTCCTCCAAAGATGGTTGTTGAGCCCATCCTTGAACTGATGTAACAAAAGGGATACATTCTTTCTTCAAAACACGAATGATAATTCTTCACATTCGTGCTTCAGAGATAGCCTCATCCGGATTTAATAATGAGATCTCTGAACATAAGTTCTTAATCTTCAAAAAATACTCTGCAATAGAAAGATTACCTTGAATGGTGTTAGCCAGTTCATTCTCCAAGATCTGTAGCCGCGCTTCATCCTTCTTATTAAACAAAGGATCAAGGGTCCTCCAAATTTCATGAGCTGATTTGCACCTTATAATATGATCAAACAAGTTGTGAGAGATGGACCTCTTTAGGATGAATTCCGCCTTCGCATTAATTTGCTTCCACTTCTTGTATGCGCTGCTATTTTTCGGTCCGTCAATAGGAGGACTTGCGTAACTATCATTAACAACATCCCACAAATCCTCTCCCCCAAGGTATGACTCCATACATGTCTTCCATACCTTGTAATTGGACTGATTCAACAACTCCATCCCCAGTCCATTAACACGGCCGCTCAAATCCATTTAGAGAAACCAGTTGAATCTACCACTAACCCGATCTTGAAATAAAATCCAGAAGCCAACCTGTGGCTATGGCTCTGATACCATGTAGAGAAATATAGCAGAAGAAAAGTAAATCGGAGAAAACTTCTGCTAGCCCAAGATCGTTACTAAGATCGGAAGATTCAACTAAAGAAGAGGAAGCTATAGAAAAGAGAACTTTGAAATGGAAGAAGACTCTCTTGAATTGGCTTGAATGATTTTCAATTGAGTTGGCTTGGCTTGGTTACAAATGACTAAGGCCACCCCTATTTATACTTGTCTAGGGACGGTTCTAGATAAAATTATCTAGATATATCTACAAAATATCTAGTTAGCCTTATCTTCTAACACTACTCTAGAATATCTAGATTTTTTTTTAAAGATAATTATCCAAGATCCTACACTAGACTATTCTAGATCCCTTACTAAATATCTAGAATTTTTTGTACCTCCAAAAAATCAACTTTATTTCTTCACAACCAAGACAACAAAAATTAAAATGGCGGCTTTGTAGAAAAGGTTACATATATAGACCATGTGAGACAGTTGATGATTTGTCCTCCCTCCTGAGATCATCAATGTTGACTCTGTACGTTGAGCCAGCTCAACTGTTTGTGATCTACACTCGTAGTGTAGTAATTGGGGTGCTCAAATTCAACATCCTCGACTTTTTAACTTCTACAATCTGGTAACTAGTTAATTGCATTATTTGTTAAGTACTATTGTAATGTCTTAGTCAATCTCTGTGTTACACTTTTCCGCTATCAAATTGTGATACATTTAATTTGCAGGTCGTCAGCTAAGTCATTTTCTTTCATGTAGACATCAGTATGACATATGACTTTCACTTGAGTAGCCACAATCTAAGAATTTTTCTATTTCCCCCCATTTTCTGGTTAAAGCATTTTTCTATTTCTATTTGCAATACAAAGTAAGTAGTCAATTAAGTTGTATACGTTATTTAGCATAAAACTTTATATTATTAGATCCCTTTATTTATTGTAGCTCTGACAATATATATAACTTAAACTCGTTCTTAAATCATTACTAGTTCTTGGAACTCTAGCAGATTAAGTAGCGGGCTTAACCGCTGCATCACTTGCCTTGACTTAATCTTTTTTTTTTTTTTTTTTTTTTTTTACAAAAAGAACAATATTTGGGCAGTGAGGATTTCAATCTTCAATCGGGCTCTAAATTATATTAACACCAGTAGAGAGACAAAGTTAATCTAGCTAAAAGCCAGTATAAAATACAAAGCAACTGCAACAAGTTTCTATTGAAATCCACGTGTAATACTGTTAATTATTTTAATTTCTTGTGAGAATTTCGAATTATGATTTATGACAGAATCAAATTCTATCTAATTCTTGATCGAACTGTCAATTCATTCTCAACTTTGAAATGACAAAAGTATCACTTGCTCGCACTTAGAAAGGTTGTCAAGCTGTTTCTCTTGTATTGCACCTAACAATTTAAAATTACACGCAGTTGTGAGTCATTGACACCTCACCGTTAAAGCTTGGAGAACACATTCAAATTAACCATATTAAGTAGGCGTTTGGCCATAGAAACCAAAAGAATATTCTCTTTTTTTTGGAATTTTAAAGTTGGAGTTGGAGTTGTGTTTGGCCATAATTTTTGAAATTGTATTTTCTGTTGAAATGTAGTGGGCGTTTGGCCATAAAAATTATTCACTTTTTTCCGGAGTTGTATTCCGGAATACTAAAAACAAGAAAAACTTATTTTTTTAAAAAATTTCACTTTTTTACACTACATTTCACCAAAAACTACAATTTCAAAAACTATGGCCAAACACAACTCCAACTTCAAAAATTCCTAAAAAAAAGTGAAATTTTTTTGGTATTTATGGCCAAACGGCACCGTAGTTATTTTGGTCGTAAAAAAAGTGAAAAACTTGAAAAACAAGTTTTTCAAATTCCAGAATACAACTTCAAGTTGTATTTGGAATTTTCATGGCCAAACGTTGATTCCGGAAAAAAGTGAAAATTTTTTTTGAAAAAAAGTGAATAATTCTTATGGCCAAACGGGCCCTAAGTACATATGGGCTAAACAAAAAAGGGAATTCTCGTGAAATTTCGTTCAAAATATATCGTAAAGTTCACCGGAAGAAAGAGAAGTACTACAAAAATGAGATATGTTACAATGGCCGGACGAAATTCAAGCATATGCTAGTGATACAATCGACATAGTCGTCGACTATTCCTACTTCCTAGTTTCCACAATCTTACTAATTAAGTACTTAATATTTACAAAAGAAGTCTATTGTCAAACTTTAGTAAACAACAAAAAGAAAAAAAATATAACATTAAAACAACATGAAAAAGTCAAAAAAAAAAAAAAAATTAAAAAAAAAGGATGGAGAAAGAATTAATGAATTATATGGTTGATTTGAATGATATTGTGGTTGTCCCTAGTCGTTGAGGCTGTTGGTTCTTTTACTGGGTCCGGACACCGGTTTCTTCCCTTTAGGAAGCCTATGTAGTAGCAAATTCACACGTTCCCTTCTCACCTTCATCTTATCTTCAATTACATCGTCTAAATCTTTCTCGTACGATAACTTTGAGCTTGTCAGATATTGATGTACTAGGTTAACATTGTACCCATTCAGAAGAAAAATATTCTGGGAAAAATCACCGGATAAAACACCATCATTAAGTGGTCTAGCGCATGAAGATTCGGATATGAAAAGGAACACAGCAAGGATTGCTGTGATTTGGCTAAGCTTGTAGTAGAATTTGGAATTGGACATGATTTTTTTTCTTATCAAAGTAGGAGAGAATTCTTCTTTTGCAAGAAACAGATGGACAAACAAGAATGAGACTTTTCTCTTTAGAGATTGTGGCTTGTTGGTGACAAGGGGTAAACTTTGAGGATATATATATAGATATATATACAAACAATTAGGAAGACAATTGTATTTGAAAAAGTCAGCCAACTTGCACAAGTCGTAGTGTGTGTTAGGAAAAAGAAATTTTGGTGAGTTGACACGCTTTCACATTATATTGCACACGCTATTAAGACGACATCAACACATCTAGTTAGTTAAGTTTGATTACTTGGGTTGGGTGGTTCTTTCACTATCAAACTAATATTCCTCTAATTGACTTACTTGAAAGTGTAATTAGTAGGGTAGTATATTTTTTATTAAGATTTTATGCGCTGAATGGATAAAATAATATTAACATATTCGTTGTACGTACGTAATTCGAATATTAGATCAACTCTAACATGTTATATATACACCATCATTTCTCCGATATGAAGCTACTTAATGTATCCATTACCTCCAATTGATGTTTATAAATTTAATAGTTCAATGTGTTAATGAATGCATAAAAGTAATTTGTATTTCCTTTAAATATCTTCGTTGCATCATTTTCCTTGAAAGAAGGAAGAAATTCCAACAATCTTATCTAACACGTTGTGTGCGTGCACACCAAAAATATTGGACCATACAAGTTCCCTGTCATCTTCTGAAAATTGTAATGGTAGAAGCAGATAAATATAGACTTTGAGTAGGGCTAACGATCTATTAGTGTGATAGGGTTGAATGAATACTATATTTCACAAAGTATTCAAATCCATGTTGCTAGTCACTAACATCACATTCGTTAACTAAGGCTTAATGCATATGCGGTCCCGTAAATTTATCTTTTTTTATTTTATTTTAGCATCTTAACTAAGTGTTGTTCCTATTGAACCCCCTCAACTTGGTATTAAGTGTGTCTATCAAACACAATCCGACTTACATAATATATTTAGTGAGTTTTATTTTTTTAATCTTGCGTGTGAATGTCAATTCACATCCTACGTGAAAAATTCAGGCAATCAAAACACTCCACCATTTTAATTATACAGTATATCGAAGAGAAAATTGAAGTCAGTAATTCACTTCGTTTACTTTTAAAGATAATACTATAATCATAGTGTAAAACAAATTTAGTGGTCAAACATCACTTAGTAGCAACCAAACTAACTGATAAAGCGAGCAGCGGGACAGGTTCTGTAGAGCCCAACTAAATTATACTCACCTCCATCCCAATTTATATGAGGATTGATCTATTTGGGAGTCAAATAATTTTTTTTTGTTTTACTATAACTTTCTCCAACTCTTTTAATATACTGTAAATTATTAATTATGCAGACTTATAATATTTTTTATATAATTTCCAAATATGTAAATTTTATTAAAAAATACTCGAAGAATTCATGTTTGAAATTCTAGTTAAAGAAAAATTTGTTTAACTATCTAAATAGGTTGACCCGTATAAATTGGGTCGTAAGGACTAACAATTATTTATGCATGTTATAATTAAAGAGTGTTAATATTAATTTTATGTGAGATAAATAAATTCAGAGCTGAGTGTGTTTGAATATATGGAAAGTCACGTTCTATAAAGGCCAAAGTTATAAGCGGCCTCCTAAACTTGTCCACATATTCCTCATAGCCACCTAAACTAACGCTTGTTTCAATTGAACACCTAAACCACTCCGGATTTCTACCATTTAGACACCTTTTTTACAATCAGCAAAAAATATAAAATGTGTGTATTACACTCGCGGTGACCTGGTAAAATGACCAATTAAATGACAACATGTGGCTGATTAGTCCAAAAAATTATTACAAAATGACACTTGGCATTTGAATCCAAATTTTTTTTTTAAAGTAACTTTATTTAAATAAATCAAAAATACATTTAATATTTTTTTTTATTAACCCAAACACCACAACCCCCCGGCCACTCTTCTTCCCCACCGAACCCCAGTGGCGGAGCCAGGATTTCCTCCGAAGGGGTTCAAAATATAAAAAAGTAAACATACGAAGAAGCTTAAGGGGGTTCAACATCTACTATATATACATAAAAAATAATTTTAACCTTGTAAAAACAGTGTTTTTTTCGGCCGAGGGGATTCGGATGAACACCCTCGGCATAGTGTGGCTCCGCCACTGCCGAACCCCACTCCCCCCTCCACTGGCGCCGGCGCAACTCCCACCGGCTGCCACCCCCCATTTCACCTTCTTCCCAACTAGTAACCATTTTCCCCATCCCATTTCCCACGATTACGAGGAGCAAGAACGGACTTTGACCCCCAAAAAAGAATTAATTCGTGTCAATCTCGCCGGAGAAAATGGAGCTTCGCCGGAAATTTGAGACCTAAATTTGATACGATTTCTAATGAACAAAATACAAAGAAACCAAAAAAAAAAAAAAAAAGATAGAAGAAGTCGAATTGCAAAGAGAGATGACAGGAATGGAGGGGTGGGAAAAATTAGCTGGATGGAACAATTGAGGAGGAAGACCAGTGTGATCTTCCTCCTTTTTTTTAGTTAATTGTTTTTTTTTCAATTATTTAGATTATATTATTAGGTGTATAAGCTGAAAAAAAAATATTATTTGGATTCGTTTCACGCGCTTAAAGAGGATAAAGAACACGTTTTTTGCCACCTCAGCAAAAGGTGTTAAAGTGGTTCAAATTCGGATGATTTAGGTGCCAAATTGGAATAAGCATCAGTTTAAATGGCTATGAAAAATCTGTGAACGAATATATGGGGCGCTTCTGACTTTGGCCTAAAAATAGAAATCGTTAGAGAGAGGATTCAAACACTATTGGCAGTAGGAATTAAATGTTGCTACTATATCTGGAGGGTTTGTATATCATACATGTATGGAGGAACTTTCCAACAAAGTGGGTGATACTTTTTCCATGATATGCTAATCCAAAATCCAGGTCACATTTTTGCAGCCTTTTAACCAAAGCTTGCCACGCACGTCATCACTTAACTCACAGCTGTCTTTACCACATCCTCTTAGGACCGACCACCTACATTAATTGTTTGGATGATCAAGATATGTAGGTGCAAATCACATGAGCTTTTCTAGTCTGCAAATATAAACCGTCGATTGTGTGTACATTTATCTAAACACGTAGATTGAGCAAAAAGAAAAAAGACAAACAAATATATATAATATATGACAAGCCTTATAGCTTGTTTGGCTAAGCTTTTGGAAAGTCAAATGTGCTTCTTTTTTAAAAAAAAAAAAAAAAAAGTGTTTGATCAAGTTTTTAAGCGAACATAGTTGATTCAGAGGAATGCAAAAGTTGTTTTTACAAGCTAAAAAAAGACTTTTCCCGAAAAACACTTTTTTAAAAACATTTTGGAGAAAATACACTTAGATGCACTAACTTGGTTAAACACTAATTGTTGCTCAAAAATACTTTTTCTAAAAGCACTTTTAGAAAAATATTTTTTCAAAATAAGCTGATCTTAGAATTAGCTTGCCCAAACAGGATATTAGAAATTTATATGATTATATATTCTAATATTTAAGGCAAAATGAGAATATAGAAGGATAATATTTTTTTCGAGACAAATTAAAAAAAGTGTGCAACATAAATTGAAACACAAGAAATATTATTTTGTCAAATATCATTTTTACCATAGATTAGTACAATATAACGTAAAAATCAGTAAATAAATATTCATTCAGATTTTAAGTGGATATAAAAGATCATTTTCTCCTAACTACAATTTATCATTTTCTCCTAACTACAATTTATAGTAGCAATTATAGAAACAATTTGACTTGATGCCCAAGTTAAAGTGATCTGTTTGTCCATATTTTATTGCAGTGCTTGCAAAGGTTTGAATAAGATTTGTTGATTTATTATTATAATTTAGTTTATAATATAAGATGCTCTCACTGATCTAATGAATTACTAAAATTTATTATTATTCATATTATATACTATAAAGGAAAAGGGAAAAGAAAATGAGGAGGGATTACAAGACCAACAAGGTGAAAGCATTGGAAGTTTTCTTTCCAGCCTAAATTGATGATATTTAACTTTATATTATCCCCAAGTGACGTATTTGCATTTTCTGGGAAATACTGCTTACAGACAAATAAAACTTTCGGTGAAACGGGGTAAAACGATACCCTTACTGAAAGGCAGGGGAATCTAATAGTAGGCTATGAAACACGGATTTTTTATTACATTTTACTTATTAATTGTTATACTTTAGAGGTCGTTTGGTAGGTAGCTAAAATTATCCCGGGATTATAATTCCGGGACTAATTTATCCCATCTCTTGGGATTATTTTATACCATCTAAAAGATGGTATAAAATAATCCCGGGATAAGTGGGATAAGAAGAGATATCCTATCTTTTAAGTTGGGATGCATTTTATACCTTGTTTGGTACAAGGTATAAATTTATACCTTCTACCAAACATGGTACAAAAAATTAGTCTTTGGGATATCCCAGCTTATACCATGCACCAAACGACTAGAGTTTAGTCGTATTTGAGTTATAATATAAGTATTTTATTAAAAGCCCGTTTGGATTGGCTTATAGCTTAAAGTTTGTTATAGCCTTATAAAAAAAAAAAGTTGGGGTTCAACTTATTTTTTTTGGCTTATGTTCGTTTTCAAAACTTATAATTCGCTTTAGATAAACTAAATTAAATGGGTCCAATTATTTTTTTGAGCTTATTTTAAGACAAAATGACTCTAAAACTTACAAACAAACAAAAAACTCAAAAAAATTTTTTATAAGCTAACTTATAAGCCAATCCAAACGGGCTCTAAATGAGTTTTAACGCGTAGGACTTGATTTCGTGCACATGAGCATTTTTTAAACTAAAATGGATCCTTTCAAGCTTCAAAATCTGAGTAGAAATACAAAAAATTCAACCAATATCGTTTTTGGGGTTAATGAAAATATCTGCATATGAAAAATTGGAGAAAAACGAGAAGCTGAAAAGTTGGTCGCCTCGTGCCACGTTTGGGCCTGAATGCCTATTTTGCGTTATTAAGGGTAGTTCGGTCCTATTTGCTTCTACACAGTCTAAGTACATTAAAAATATAATTCTGGAGGGACTTTTGACCTATGGAGGCTTAGGAGAAAGGCTAAGGCTAAGGCTCGGAGGCATGCACAAGGAATCATTGCTTTTTTCGTCAACCAAGTTCACGCGAAAGAAAAATCTTAATTTCAAGATTAATCTAACCAACTATTGAATTTGTGGGAATCACTAGAACCTCAGAAGCGAATCTTGGATGGACTTAGATCGCAGATAACTATCTTGCACCTATCTTGTTAATTTCCCTTACTTCTACAAACAATAACAACATACCTAGTGAAATTCCACAATAAGGGGTCTGGGGAGGGTAACGTGTACGCAGATCTTATCCCTACCTCCGAAAGACCCTCGACTCAAGAGAAAACATGACAAAAAAAAAGGGATCAGATAAGGACAAGCAGTTCAAAGCAGTACGAAAATGAAACTAACGAAAGCGAAAAAGGCATGATAAAGTAGTCTAAAAAAAAAGTAGTAGCTACCACCGATAAATAAGATAATCGAAGTATGAGAAACAACATATAGTAGCAGAAATCGAAGGACAATAAAATATAGACCAAAACTGCGACTACTAGTACGAAGGGATAAGTGGGACTACCTACTAGCCTTCTACCCTAATTTGAGTCCTCCGTAACCTCATATCTAAGGTCATGTCCTCGGTAACCTGGAACTACGCCATGTCCTGTCTAATCACCTCTACCCCAATACTTCTTCGGCCGACCTCTACCTCGTCTGAAACCGTCCATAACCAACCTCTCACACCTCCGCACTAGGGCATCTGTGCCCCTCCTCTTCACATGTCTAAACCATCTCGGCCTCGCTTCCCGAATCTTGTCCTCCACCGATGTCACTGCCACCTTATTCCGGATATCTTCATTCCTAACTTTATCTCTCCTAGTGTGGCCACACATCCATCGTAGCTTTCTCATTTCCGAAACTTTCATCTTTTGAACGTGAGAGTTCTTGACTGGCCAACACTCTACCCTATACAACAAAGTCGATCTCACCACAAATTTGTAGAACTTGCCTTTAAGTTTTGGTGGCACCTTCTTATCACATGGCACTCCTGAAACGAGCCTCCATTTTGTCCGCCCTGCACCAATACGATGTGTGACATCATCATCAATATCCCCATTTTCTTGTATAATAGACCAAGATACTCGAAACTTCATTTCTTTTTAATGACCTGGGTACTAAGCCTCACGTCCACGTTAGCCTCATGTGGCACGTTACTGAACTTGCACGCCAAGTACTCTGTCTTGGTCCTACTCAACTTGAACCATTTAAACTCCAGAGTTTGTCTCCAACCCTCCAGCTTAGCGATAACTCCTCCGCGAGTCTCGTCAATCAAGATTATGTCATCCGCGAATAATATACACCATGGCACCTCACCTTGAATTTGCTGTGTCAAACCATGCATCACCAAGGCGAATAAAAATGGGCTAAGAGCTGATCCCTGGTGCAACCCCATCACAACTGGGAAATGCTCTGAGTCTCCTCCCACTGTCCTTACTCTCGTCTTTGCTCCCCCATACATGTCCTTAATCGCCCTAATGTAAGCCACATGTACACTTCTAGCCTCCAAGCCTCTCCATAGAAACTCCCTTGGCACTTTGTCGTAAGCCATTTCTAGATCAATGAACACCATGTGTAAGTCTCTCTTCCTCTCCCTATACTGCTCCACCAGTCTCCTTACAAGATGAATGGTTTCTGTAGTCAAGTGCCCCGGCATGAATCCGAACTGGTTCTCTGAAATAGACATGCCTCTCCTCACCCTCATCTCCACCACCCTTTCCCACACTTTCAGTGTGTGGCTTAGCAGCTTGATACCTTTATAGTTGTTGCAACTTTGAATGTCGCCCTTGTTATTGTAAAAAGAAATCATTGTACTCCATCTCCATTCCTCGGGCATCTTCGCCGTCTTAAAAATGAAATTAAACAACCCAGTCAGCCACTCCAAACCTGCCCTGCCTACACTCTTCCAAAATTCCCCAAGAATTCCGTCAGACCCGGTCGCTCTTCCCCTGCGCATCCCACGAACAACACCCCCAACCTCCTCAGCCTTTAAACTCCTACAATACCCAAAATCACGACGCCTCTCAAAGTACTCCAAATCTCCCAACACAATGTCTCTGTCACGTTCTCCATTCAAGAGTTTATGGAAGTATGACTGCCATCTCCGCCTAATGAGAGCTTCCTCTACCAGTACGTTCCCATCCTCTTTCTTGATGCACTCATCAGTAATTAATTGTTGTTACTCAACTCTCAGTTTTTTACGGAACAAAGAAAGAAACTTTACGACACCTTTTTCGCCATAGACATTCACTTGCATTCGCGGTCAATCTTACTTGTTTATAATTTAGTTGGTCACTTGCTGTTTATAACCATCTCAATCTACCAAATAAATTTTCCTCAATAGTGTTAAGCTAAGAAGTATTCGAATATCGAATCTTCAATGCAACACGAGCTTATTTTATTATTGTGCTTTGCGCTTGTCATGTCAAAAGAATCTTTAAAATCGATCAAACAGACCAATTGAATCGAGTTTTAAGTTTTATAAATAGAAACTGTAAGTCTTGAACAAACTTTTAACCACACAAAATAATTAAGTTAGATTAATTTTAAATATAAAAAAAAGATACTAAACTGAACAGAATGTATATGCATAAATATTACAAATATGTGTTACGTACTACTAGGGGTGTTCATGATTCGGTTTGGGTCGGTTACTTATTAAACCAAACTAATTTAGTCGGTTTTTAAATGTCTAAAACCAAAACAAACCAAATAAATTAAAAACCACCGGTTGGTTTTGTCGGTTTGATTCGATTTTTCGATTTATGACTAGCAGTGACAATTCAACTATTTTTTCTTTGCATTCTTCAAATTTCTTATGAAGCTATGTTTTTCCCTCATGGCCCACAAGGGGCAACTTGGCTGCATATTAAGGGAAATACATGCTGATGACAAAAGATGTCCTAATAGTGACGACACTCTAACCAGTTCAATTTTTTGAAGTGATTTCACTTGTAAAACAAATAACTTTACCAGGCCGAAAGTTTTAATTATATCAGATCTAGATTGTCAAAGGCCAGTATCCATGGAAGCCCAATACCAAACAACAAGCATGAGACTTATCAGTAAAATATTTAAAAGTTGAAAAAGACATGCCACTATTCCAAATCTTAAACGTAACATATCAGGTGGATCAAACTTGCAACACAATTTAGATTCAAAAGAACAAGTCAAACAGAGGTTCCAAAATACAAACAACTTTGTCCATTAAAAAGAAAAATTACGTATTTAAACTAAACTAACTAGAGAATCCATTATATAATCAAAAGTACTTCCACCATCTTCCTTAGCTTAAGCTCCAAGCTAATCAATGTTCAAAAGAGTGCCCGGATATTCTACAAAAGAAATCACCATATTAGGCATTAAATGTCTAAAAACATAAAAGTATAGCAGCTCGTCCAACAAATATAGCAGCAACTCTGCCCAAAAACTTAAAGTGCAGCAAATTAGTAAAATGCCACAACAAGAAGTAGCAACAAAACTTATGTAAGTGTAGCAACACATAGTTAAATGTAGCAGCAGTTGTTAAAGTGTAGCAGCACTTATTAAAGTGGCAACAATTAGTTCAAATACCACAGAAAGCTCAAAGTTTCAAATGCAACTACAATGTAACAACAACTATCTTTGAAAGATAGCAATTTGCAGCAAGTGGAACGGCTATTCATAGAGTTAATTATGTAAAATTACCTTTTTGAGTTATCTCAAGTTTTTGAATTTCCTCTAAAAGATCTTCAAGTTTGCATTCTTTAGATGTTTACCGCAACCATTGTTGACAACAAACAAGAGCTTCAGCTGTCGTTGTGGATAGAGAACTTCGATAACAATCAAGAATCAGACTACCGGTGCTAAAAGCTGATTCCGAGGCAACAATAGACGTAGGAATAGCAAGCGCATCTCTTACAATTGTAGAGACAATAGGATATCTTTCAGATGAAGCTTTCCACCAAGTCAAGATATTGAAATCCTTAATCTTCTCCAGATCATCCATCTAATACTTTTCAAGATTAGACTTACTATCAACATCATTCTCATCTTCAAGAAATTTCTCCCATTGCGATCGCCACACATCACAACTATTCATCCACCAATTTGACTGATCACGCTAGTTTGATCTCCAATATGTTCACTAGAAGTCCCAGAAATAGAATTCGTATAATGATTATACAAGCGAGATAAAGTGTTCATCACTTTAGTAGACTTCCCGTTTCCCTCCAAAGGAATATAAAACTTGTTAAAAAGGAACTTCACATACTTTATTTTGTAGCGAGGATCCAACACAACGGCAACAAATAACAACAAGTTCATATCCTCAAAATCACCCCAATATTAATCAAACTTACTTTTCATCTTCCTAGCCATGTCAGTAAAAATTGAATCACTACAATTCGAATACTAGACAATTACGCTTTGAAGATTAAAAAGCTCATGGAGAAACAATTTGAAGTAACATGTAAAGTACTCGAAAACTTCAAAGTGATTTTGTTGAAAATCTCAAGAAACTTAAGAAAGACTTTCACATTCTTCTAATCTTCCGAAGATGGATGCCCTGTTGTTCCACTTAATTCACGACAATATTTAAAGTACTTAGGATCATCAACATACATTCTTGAAAAGGCTTTTTCAAATTTTAAAGTTGTATTTAACATCAAGTATGTAGAGTTTCACCTCGTCTCATCATCCGAACTCAAAAAGTCGTGAGTGTCTAGTTTTAGCTTCTCAACATATGACTTAAAGGAAGCAGATCTTGCAGAAGAAGACTTAACATATTTCACAGCAAGCCTTATCCGAGAAATGGACTCATTTTGTTCACTCAATCCTTCTTTTACAATCAAATTAAGGATATGAGCATTACACCTAACGTGTAAAACAACATTTCCCAAGATGACACCATTCCAATCATTAATTCTCCCTTTCAAGTATCTGATTGTAACATCATTGACTGATGCATTATCTAGTGTCACTGTAAATATGTTCTAGATCTCCCAATCTAACAAACAAGCTTCAATTCCTTTTGCAATTGTCTCACCCTTATGATCTGGAGTTTGAAAAATGTTAAGGATTTTTTTTTGCAAATTCCACTCATCATCAATCCATTGAGCAGTAATGACCATATAAGTCAAACTTTGGATTGACGTCCATGTGTCGCTAGTAACACAAACACGTTGATCTTTAACAAGCCTTTTAAGCCTTTGTTTATCCTCTTCATAAATTTTTAAACATTGTCTAGCAACAGTAATGCGAGAAGGTAACTCAAAATTAGGCAAAACAACCACCATTAGTCTCTTAAAGCCTTCCCCTCAACGACTCTAAACGGTTGTTCATCAATTTTAAAAACTCGACAATGACCCTTCTAACTTCGATGACATTATAAACAACCTCTTCCAAACCTCCTTGTCCCCCTCCTTTAATAGGTTTAATATTGAATGCTTTCTTCTTCCTATCAATGATCATAAAAGGGTATTTTTTTTTTCTCACACTTGTTAAGCAAATGTCCCCAAAGATTAGAAGTCCCATAATTACTAGGGAAAGCAAACTCTTTGGGCAGTACTTGTATTTTGGCCTCAATTCTCCCATTTTATTAATAAACTTTGTGTAATGATCCCGAACTTCAGATGTTTGTCTACCATTATCCCCAGTGCTAGCGTCTCGACTACGAGGAGTTGTTCTTTTCTGATTTTTAGGAGGATTACACACGGAAGAAGCATTAGGAGCATTACGATGTGCTTGAGTTGCAGCAGATGTTAGTGTTACTGAAGTATCTTTTACAGGAACCTCCAAATCTTCAACCTCTGTCATTGTCATCTGGAAAGTATTAGACATTTAGGAGCCATTCGAACAAGAAAAAAGAAAGGTAAAAATTCAAAAAAAAAAAGAAAAAAAAAAGAAAGAAACATCCTCAAACCAAGTGGCTAACAAAGAAAGGTTAAAAATTTAAGCTAAAGACATTAGGTTCTTACAAACCTTCTCAAACTTTGACAGTCTTGTACTTGAGGAGTTGAGGTTTGAACCTTCACTGTGAGATAGAAACGTGAGCTTCCGTTGTTCAGTTAGGTTAGGCGGAAATGTAAAATGAAAAGTGAGATAGTAGGGTTAGTTAAGACTTACAGAGTTGGGCTTGGACATATTCTTTAAGACATTAGCCTTAAATAATCATGTGAAATAAGTAGACCAAATCAAATTAATGATTAAAAGGTATAAAATATTTTTAATTATTTATGAAAACTAATATTATACATATAAATAATTATAAAATTTATGTATATAATTTATCAATTTGGTTCAGTTATTTTTTAATAGAACCAAAACGAAACCAAATATTATCGGTTTTTAAAATTTGAAACCAAATATTATCGGTTTTTAAAATTTGAAACCAAACCAAATGTCAGTTTTTTTGATTTTCAGTTTGGATTTGGTTTGATTTTCAGTTTGGATTTGGTTTTTCACCAAACCGTGAACAGCCCTACGCACTACGCATAATCGTTAATATTATTTGAGTCTTGTGAAGTAGTATTAAATTACTTAAATTATCACATAATCTCCTAATTTGAGTTAACTAGGGAGTGCTTCATCTCAATCGTATAGATAAAACCTTAATTAACAACATTCAAATTCTTAGAAATCAAAAGCATCCTACAAACCGTAAAAAAAATAAAATAAATAAATAAATAAATAAATTAAATGAACGAATAAGAGAGAAATTCACCTTAGGTTGCTATTGAGACCGAATGTGACCAGACCAGTTTGTTCGGTCACGTCGGTGTGTCGATAGAACTGTAAGTCGGAAGGAACCCTATCCTAGTATATTGGTAATAGTTATTTATGGAGAATTTGTAATTATGGTAAAATAGGATTTTAGTTCTTTTAGAATAGGGTTACCTTATTAGACTAGGGCAAGGAGGACCTTACTTGTATATAAGGAGGTCATTATGATGAATGAAAGGCAGAAAAAATTCTCACATTATTCTTTTCTCTCTAAATTCTCGTCCCTTTCTCGATTTTAACATGGTATCAGACCCACGTTAGAAAGAGCACAAAAACCCTAAAACAATGGCTGATGACAGAGAAACAGGCAATAAAAGCAAAGGAGTCAGCGGTGAAGAAAAGAAAAACAATCTCTCCTTATGACATTACATCGAATGATAAACTTGGAATTATGGTGACGCAAGTCTAATTGAGGGTGAAAATTACGAGGAATGGGATAGATCCATGAGGACAGCCCTAACAGCAAGGAAGAAATTCGGCTTCGTTGTCGGTACAATCAAGAAATCGGATGAAGAGCCGTCAGATTTAGAAAATTGGTGAACTATAAATTCACTGTTGGTGTCGTGGATTCGCAACACCATAGAACTAACGCTTCACTCAACGATATCACGTAAAGAGGAAGCGAAAGAATTATGGACACCATTATCAACGGTCCTCGGATGCAAATCCTAAAGGCGGAACTCACAGAGTGCAAGCAGAAGGGAAGGACCATAGTCAATCACTATGGAAAAATCACTAAGCTGTGGGAGGAATTGGAAAATTACGAACAAATTCTGACTTGCAAGTGCGGAAAGTGCACGTGAAATCTAAGGACGGCCCTAGAAAGTAAAACAGAAGAAGAAAAAGAGCATATTTTCCTCATGAGATTGGATGAAGCAATGTATGGAACGGTGGTGTCGAACCTACTAGCCCAAGAACCACTGCCATCTTTAAACAATGTCTACTTGAAGCTGGTGCAAGAAGAATGTGTGAGAGGAATCGCACAGAAAATAAAGGATCGGAGTGTAACCATGGCTTTTGCCGTGCAAAGGAGAAACCCTCACCGTGACCAAGGTGAAGGGAAGAACGATGATGCATTCTGCACACATTGAAAGAGATCCAGACACACTGTGGACGAAGGGTTTTGGATCATTGGATATCCAGATTAGTGACTACGAAATCAAAAAGGAGACGAAAAAATCGGAGGAAGAGGATGAGGACAACAACAATAGAGGGGTGGACCAGGATCTGGTCGTGGAAGAGGCAACTACCGGGCTAATGCTGTGGTGGCCAAAGAATAAACTTAGGCAGAGATAGGACCGGTGAACACAGGCAGGACAGGATCTCACAATTTAAATGAATACATCCGGAAGACCGTGATTCATGTGTTGAATTCACAAGGAATAAACTCGAATGGCAAGATGGATGGTAAGACCGAAAACTCATCCTGAATTATTGACTCTGGAGCTACTAACCATGTGACAGGTAATCCGGAGGAATTGAGCGATCAGTGGGACATTTCAGTGTGTCTAGTTGGGCTTCGGGATGGAAGTAGCTTAGTGGCCACGAGAGAAGGAACAACCAGGCTAAATAATAGGATTTAATTAAAGGATGTCCTTTATGGTCTAGATTTAACATGCAATTTAATTTTTGTGTTACAACTTGTTGATCAATTAGATTGTGATGTAAAATTTAACAAAATTATGTGTGCTATATACAGGACCCCACCACGAGGAATCTGCTTGGAATGGGTGAGCGTCAAGGTGGACTTTACTATTTCAGAATGTGTCGCGAATACAAGCTATGAAGGCGGAGGTAGTCGATTGGTTTGATCTTTGGCACAAACGGTTAGGTCATCCTTCAGCACAAGTAACGAAGTCCACTACGGCTTAGGCTTAAAAGATAGTAGTACTAGATTAGATAAAGATTGTGATGTATGCCAAAGTGCAAAGCAAACAAGAAGTGTTTTTCCTTTAAGTGATAATATAACTTCTGAGATTTTTTATATGATTCATTGTGATTTATGGGGACCGTATAGAATCCCTTATTCTTGTGTTACTTCATATTATTTACTGTTGTGGATGACCGTTCGCGAGCCGTATGGATTTTCCTTTTACTAGATAAGAAAGAAGTGTCCCAAACCTTGATAAATTTCTTAGCCCTTGTTGATAGGCAGTTTGGTAAGAGGGTGAAGACCGTTAGAAGTGATAACGGAACTGAGTTCACATGTATGAAGACTTACTTCTTCGAACATGAAATTCTTTTTCAAACATCTTGCTGTCACACCCCAATATTCATCAGGGCGTGACGGGCACCCGACTCTCGTCAGAGCCGAGCGAACCCTTAAACGTCGACTCAAATTTTTTTTTTTTGTAAAGGAAATACCAAAATTAGCACGCGGCTCAAGACATCTCAAACATAATAATATATATATACACGACATAGAATAAGGCGAGCCAAAAGGGCCTCTGCCGTTTCTGTACAACAAAATAATGGCCGACAAGGCCAAACAGTAACCATGACTCCCACACTGTTCGCAGACTTCTATAGAGTATAACCTGTACAATATATAAAGCTATACCAAAACAGGGACAGTCTCCGAGCAAATGGAGGTTCGACTCCCGATGCTATCTTCCTCTGAAGAAGCCGGGTCCCCGGTCGCGTCGGCCGAACTCGCGGGCATGAAACGCATTTCAAGAGAGGAGGGGTCAGTACGGAATATGTACTGAATATGCAAAGCGTTACTGAAGCATGAATCAGAAAAAGTACAACAGAAAGCAAGTTTAGATTACATCAGGAAAAGTACAACCGAAAGCAAGTTTAGATTACCTGGCATGAACTAAATATTTAAATAAAATAGTCCCTTCGGACGGCCGCTTCCGGCCTAATAATAATAACAATAATAGTAATAACAATAGCAATATCAATGACAATAATACTAGTAATCCCCTTCGGGTGTACCGGTTCCGACATACGTCTATCCTGGCCCCTTCGGACATGCCGGTCCCGGAATAAAATGATGGCCCCTTCGGGCATGCCGGTCCAACATACGTCTATCCTGGCCCCATCGGACATGCTGGCCCCGACATAATCCTAGCCCGCCGGGCATGTCACTCGCGGCATACGGCTACCCCGGCCCCGTCGGGCATGCCACTCGCGACATAATACTAATCCTAGCCCCATCGGGCATAATAATAATAGTAGTAAGAATAATAAAATCTCACACCCCCATCGGAGTGGTTTTGTACGCACCCCCTTCGGAGTGGTTTTAGAAAAGCCTTAGAAAATAATATTTCACACCCCCTTCGGAGTGGTTTTAAGAAAGCTTTAGAAAATAATATATCACACCCCCTTCGGAGTGGTTTTGAAAAGTTTTATAAAATATCACTTAATAGAGTCATTTATAGAAGTTCCAAGGCAATGCGATTACATTCCGGCAAGTTACGGACGTTTGAGCATTTTTCCAACAAGATAGGAGGATACTAGTTCAATTGCATTTGAATGAATAGTGCTCCATTTTAATTGGATTTCGATGAACGAATAACCCCCGAGGCTCAAATTCAAGCCTAGTATACCTAGGACATGCCAAAAGAAGGGAAGGAATAGCTTTACATACCTCACGGGTGCCTTATGCTCGCTTGAGCTCAATTCCGTTTCGTCCGAGAATACGCAAATGGTCACCTTTACCGCTTACTATTCATGAGAGTTAGCATTTAAGTCTTGGTTTCTATTTGGCTACCGAAATTTTATAAAGCACTTCCCCTATAAATATAGCATCCCCGAGATTCAACTCGGCTCGAATAACAACAACCAACCCAACAACAACGTCAATAATCGCTACAAAGCACATATGAACACAAATAGTCTTTCTTTCAACATAATACTTCAACTTCCGTTCTAACTTCACACTTTTCATCCAATATCGATATTTTCATATTTGTCTACTAATTCAAGACCATTCAAATGCATTTCAAACACATTCCACGTTATTCCTCAAAATGCACAAGTTTTTCATCAAACCATAATCCATCCCAACTTCCTACAATCGCAACAAAATTACCAAATTACATTGCCATCTTCCAAATTTATCCCCAACAACATTAATTCACACCTTAGACCATTACTTCCACAATTAGATAAAAACCATATAGAAATCATATAATTTCTCATAACAATATACAACCAACTTTCATGCTAACTCAATTCATTAACCTTTCTTTACATCATAAAAGCCACAACAACACACTTACATACTAAATACACTTTAATTCATTTCCCTTACCAATAGCACATCACACGGCCACACATGCACTTTCACACACCATAATTTTCATGATTTCCATTCAACTTCATTCATTCTAACATCCATAAATCTTCTATAACATAAAAGAAACAAGAAATCCTTACCTTTTTCTCCAAATTTCAACCCGCCGCAAACGTAGTTCTTTCGCTTAACTAATTATATCACGTTGAAGAGCGTCTTGAGCTTGCTACTAATTCAAGAAGAACAAGATTTTTGGATGAAGCCAAAGGACTTGGAAAATTTTTTTCTTTCTTCTTCCTTTTTTTTTTCTTAGAGCCGAATGGCTCTTTCTTTTTTCCTCTCTTCTTTTCTTTTAATTTCTTGAAGTTTCTATGAAATTCATGCATGTTTATCTTCTTATAATAAGTGGTCATGTGACCACCACATGCATGGCTTGGCCAAGGCTTTGGCCGGCCACCCCATTTATTTGGGCCCAATTTTTCTTTTTTTTTTTGGCCCAATAATTTGGCTACTTAGCAATTTCATGAAACAAATTTCCAAAATTCCGATTTTGTCCTTAACCCTCCTCGAAAATTCCGCACCAATATTTCCCATGAACAACTTATGTGCTAAATAAAACCAAAATATAGCCTTACTCCTTACAAGTCACAATTATTTCGAAACTTCCGAATATGCAAAAATACGGGATATAACACTTGCACGGGGACACCACAATATAAAGGAAGAGTTGAAAGAAAAAACCGTCACATTCTTAATGTGGCGCGGGCATTGAGATTTCAAGGTCATTTTCCGATCAAATTCTGAGGAGAATGCGTCTTGACTGCAGGGTTTTTGAATGGGGAAACCCTTTATGAAATTTTTTACGGGGAGTAGCCCCTGTATGATCACTTAAGGGTGCTAGGGTCACTATGCTATGCATACACAAAGGGAAGAATGAGAGACAAGTTTGAAAGTCGGAGTCGTAGGTGTGTCTTCTTGGATATCCCTATGGACAGAAGGGTTGGAGATTGTATGACTTAGAGAATGATGAATATTTAGCAAGAGATGTGGACTTCTATGAGACTAAGTTTCCCTTTGTTGTAGGATCTGGTAACTTAGTCGACAACATAGAAGTGATCCCGGATGAAACAGAGGAAGAAAGGAACCAACACAACTTCTATGAAAACCAGACTCATATTGTAGGTACGAATGAAACTCCAATGGATGAAGTACAGACACCGGATAACGAACCTACGGATTAGACCGGACAGATGGTGGTCCAAATAGATAAAACGTGAAGGAAATACAAGCGAAAGGCATCCGGGCCAACGATGTGCCACTAGAGGAACAATTGGGTAGGGGTAAACGTTAGAAGCATGAATCGATTCGATTGCGCGACTACGTCACTGAAACATTCCGGAAAGAAAGTCCATCAACTCGTCCACCCGATCCCTAGCAACCCTCAGATGCGCCTTATCCTTTAGCTCATTACATATCTTATGATAATTTTTCCTTGCAACACCAAAGCTATCCTGGCAGAAATCACCACAGGAACCGAGCCAAAAACCTTCTCGGAGGCAATGAAAAAGGAACATTGGAGAAATGCCATGCAGCAAGAGATCCAAGCATTGGAGGATAATGGAACGTGGACATTAGAATCATTTCCCCCAGATAAGAAAGCACTCGGATGTAGATGGGTGTTATGCCCTATTTTTAACGGATTAAAACTAGTTCACAACTTATGACTATGTTTCCTCTGGTTTTGAAAAATTTCACAGTCACCACCTAATTTTAGGAAATATTAGGAAACCATTTGTAAAAATGTAAGCTCCATTTTAGTCTTTGAAACGTGCAAGATTCTAAGTAAGGGTTTTATTTACCCCGAGGGGAAGGTATTAAGCATCCCTCAGAGCCTATCCGAAGACTGTCTTTAAACTTAGTATAATTAACACTAGAGGGGGATTATTTAATTATTTCTTATTTATTATTACCTATTTAAAGAATTGCGAAAAAGAAACTACTCTGTCAAAACTATTTGTGTAAAAAAGGGGTTTTTAAAGTAATTATAACTGTGTGAGTAAATGCATATTTTATAAAGGAAGTAGTTAATGGTAATGCATGCATAAGGAATATATGTATGACATTTATTTTATATAAGAATAGTATGTATAATTATAGAATATGGAGATGTATATTTTTTATAAGAAAATAATATACATGTGACATGGATACCCTAAGTGTATACTACAAAATAGTTATTGATGACATGATAATACTTATATATATGCATATTATGAAAAGACGACTACGGGAATTGGTGAAAATAAGATAGTATAGGTATGATACGTGTTTATGAAAATAGTATATAGGTATACTCATGTTAAAGGAAAATAATTAATACGAGATGTATATGCGCATGTGATGAGAAAAATGATTAATATATGTAAAATAATATCTCTATATATAAAGTAGAGTATATACCTTGTAATTCTCAAAAATACTTGAGCCCTAGTAGAAATCCTTGTATTACATTTAAGCCTGATCAAAGTGTTAGTACAAAATGAATTCTGAAAAATAAAGATGTGTCTGGACTTTTATCTTTAAACATTTGGGGCCAGATTCGTTAGGCTACAAAAACTCGCTTTTTAACTACTGTTTTACCAAAATTTAGAGCCACTGAAATTCTCATTTTTAATCCTCCAAACTGGCATTTCTCCTACTTCTAAAAATCCATGCATGAGCCTTTGCATATTCTACACCTAACTCTTGCTTGAAACACTTAAAAAACATTGTTAGCAAATTCTTTATTTGAAAAGAAATCTCCAGTTTCATCTTTTGAAAAATCCCGATTTTGCTTGCATCCTGAAAAAGTTGGCATCATTTATGTGATCACTCTAACACATCTAATCCGAATAAATATACCAAGTACTGCATATGTACAAATAGCAAGGTCACAAAATGTTAGTCGAATGATATAAACAACATGTATAAACTGATACGTAGGTGTGAAATTTTGAAGAGAAGAAGAAGGACGGAGACTCGAGACGTGAACGAGATAGGACTGATAGCTCGAATGAAACCACTGTGAATGTTTACTCCTAACTCCAGGCTGAACTTGGAGTTGCCATAACTCCAATATTCTCCCAAGTGTGTTCATGCAATTAAAAGAAAATAAAAAGGAGTTAGGAGCAATCTCAACAAAGGAAACACAGTGAATAAGAAATGGAATATGTACAACTGTTAATTCCTACTCAACATGTCTTTCATACTCAGGAACCTTGAAAAAATCTCTCTCAACAAGTCACTTAACACATTTTTAGTAGCCTATGTTATCAACAACTTATGGCACGTAAAGAAACAGTCACTGGAGTCATGCACATATTTTACTTCCACAAGCAAGTAAACAATAGACTTCTCCATACTTAGGTTGGTTAAGCTTATTCTTAGAATCATGCAAGCCTACTTTAATACTGAAGCAGGAAGTTAGGAGCCTACAAAAATGTTATATCCCGTATTTTGTACATTGGGACAATCCGGATTAACCACGATAAGTTAGAGACAAGACTATTCCGGGATACAAAGTCGAGACTTTTGACCTTCGATTTCGTTTTAAGGCATAAGTTGTTCATGAATTTGTTGGCATGGAACATTTAGGAAAATTTGGAGTTAAAAGTGAAATATTGGAAAGTTGAAAATTATTGAAAATTGGCCATGTTGGTCATGTGGCTTGGGAATGGCCCCACACATTTTGTGGCCAAATTTAATTGGTCCAACCCATGTGTGGGCCATGGACACTTGTGTAACTCATATATGAACACCAAAGATGACTAATAAGTCATTTTTTTACCATTCCACACTTAGAAGAAAAATCAAGAACCTTGGAGACCAAGAACAAGGCCATTCGGCCAAGCCTCCCAAAAATTCAAGACCAAAATTAGCCATCAAAAAATTATTTCATTCTAGCAAACCCACTAATTGAAGGGTCCTTGTTAACGTGGAGTTGTTGTTTGGGTCAACAAATCGCTCGTTTTCATCCGTTGCTAACCCTAGCCAAGTTGGAAGTTAAGAAGAAAGGTAAGGTTTAATCTTGTTTTTATGTGTTATGGATGGCTTATGAATGTCGTAGTATGTCAAAATGGATGAAACTCATGAAATATGGCATATGGAAGTTGAGCCGTGCATGGCTTGTAGCCGTGTGGATGTGTGTGTTGTGTTGAAATGATGAATTGATTCTAGTTATCATGTTTGGTTGTGTAGTGTGTTGAAATGAATGGAAATCATGAAATTTGGTTGTGGATGTGTTGGCCGAATATGACTTGTGAGGTGTAGCAAAGAATGAATTAATTCTATTTAGTATTTTGATTGTTGTCGTTATGAATTCTATGTTGGCGATAAGAGTTTTATAACTCAAGTTGATATTGTAAGTGTTGCGGGCTGATTTGGAGGTTAATGTGCATTTAATGTAATTTCTATATTTATGAAAATGACATTGTTAGAGTGTGGATTGTTAGTGCAAATCATGATTCGGAAGTTAGGAATGTGTTATGGATGTGGTTCTCGGGTTTGGGGGGATTCTCGGGTAAGTTGGAGCATTTGTTGGATTGTTGGAAATATTGTGTGGATTGGTTAAAGAGTTCTTGAATATTATTTGAATGGTTTCGGATTGGTAATTGAATATATGAGTATTAGTGTTAGTTTGATTACATCTTGGTTTGTATGTATGTAGTCGTAGTGAACATAATTGGAATGTTGTCGGAATATGTGGAGAAGAATTTTTAATGTCCGAATGCGTTTCGAATTGATTATTGATGTTGTTAGTGTGGTTGTTGGTATTGTTGTTGATGAATTTGGCCGAGTTGAATTCTCGGGGTTGTGCATTTACAGGGGAAATGCTGCACAAATTTCCGTAGAATTACGTACTAATTTGGAAACGAACTCCTAAATGCCTATAGTTAATGTTGGTATTTAATGATGTTATGTAGATCTTGGAGAGTCCGAGACATAGGCTTGATTTGGATTAGCTTTGAGAGCGAACGAGGTATATAAAGCTTAACCCTTCCTTCTTTTGGCATGCCTTAGTTGTAAATAGGCTATGACACGAGCCTCGAGGGAATTCTATTCTTGCAATCCGAGTATGCCTACGATTCTTATTGCATTTTATCTTTGACATTCGTAATGTGATGAAATAATGGCCCTTATGTCTTTGAAATAATTGGTTTTCAAATGTTGCATAAAAAGTTTTGTTCTTAAAAAGTTCTACGTCGGAAAAAGGGCCGTAACTTTCGTAGACGAGCCGGATCGCCTCGATATGTTCGTAGGAGGTTTTATGGCATATAATGACTATGTTTTCCATAGGCGGCCCGTCTTGGGTTGACACCCGTCCGTGGGTCCCGCGACTTTCCTTTATATATTTCTGATGACTTTTGAAAGAACATGGTATGACTATTATCCCGACCTCAAGTATGGTCAGTTTGCTTATCTTTTGAGTCTATGATAATGATTTTATGCATGTGGTTACTCACGACTCTGCTCGTGCAAATGGTTATTGCATCTTTCGCCGAGTCCCGGGCCGGTAATGTTATCGTGTGCACTATGTGATATTCTGGAGTATGATGTGTCCGGTTCGCCGAGCCCCTCTGCTATAGGGCCGGATACCGTGTATATTTGGTGTTATGATGTGTCCGGTTCGCCGAGCCCCTCCGCTATAGGGTCGGGTACCGTGTATATGTGATATGTCGGGTTTCGGAGATATGAAATCTTCTGGAGTATGATGTGTTATGGCGCCATTGACGGGCGGGCGACCATATTTTCTGAGCCCCATGCATGATTTGTATTTTAAAAGTAAACATTTCGGTGTTTTGGACATTGCACTTGTTTTCTGTACTTCTGTTTCGATTATGACTCAGTTTTGTTTACTGTATCTTCTGCTTGCATACTCAGTACATATTCCGTACTGACCCCCTTTCTTCGGGGGGCGCGTTTCATGCCGCAGTACGGACGCACGGTTCGGTGATCCGCCGATCTAGGACACACCTGCTGTTTGGAGTGCTCCCTTTGTTCTGGAGCCCATATTTTGGTATATATGTTCTTCCGTTGCACATGTATTTGTTTATTCGGGGGGGTACGGCGGGGCCCGTCCCGTCATATGATTACGTTGTTCTGCTTAGAGGTCTGTAGACTTGTATGTGGGTTATGGTTATTTCTGTACAGGTGTGTCCGTATGGTATATGTTCTGGGCGATCCCATTCGCCGTGGCGCCCCTTATCGGCTTGCATTTGTATATATTTTAGGCCATTGCGTCATATGATAGCCTTGCCGGCTTCTGTGATATATATATATGTTTGTGTTTGAGACAGTTTGAAACAGCGTCTGATATTTGTATACGTATAAGCCATCTATTTGTGATTCGGATTAATGAATGTGTTTGGGTGCCCAGCTCGGACACTAGTCGCGGCCTACGGGGTTGGGTCGTGACAGAAAAATACCACCTTTTCGTCATTTTAAGCAGATTAGACGTATTATTTCAATATAACAACTATTGTACTTTCGTAGCAAGACTGGTGGTTTAAGAGATTAACAAAAACAAACAAAAAAAAAAAAAGAAGCAGCAGACAACTATAAGGCTTACAGTCCTACACATAACTCTTAATAACATTTCTGATATGCATTAGTATGAGAAGACGACTGGAGTAGGTTCACGTTATTAAATAAAAGAAGATGAAGGACACAGTTACACTCAAACTTGGCATAAATTTACTAAAGCTAAGTTTTTTGATGTATCATAATTTCATTACGGCTTTTGTGAAATTCATAAATCTAGTTCAAACTAAATATTTAAGTAGATCGTAGTGAATTCATGTCTTAGCTTTTCTGGTTCTTAAATTAGAAGAAAAAAAAAAAAAGAGTACCCCCAATTGCAGGGGAAGGGCTTTAACTTTAATTGATCAATGAAGCTCAAATTAGTCACATGGAATGTGAGGGGATTAAATAACATGGATAAGAGGAGGTTGGTGAAGAATTCTATTCTTGATTGGGGTGCGGACATTATATGTTTGCGAGAAACAAAGCTTGAGGGGGATGTAGAAGATGTTGTTAATTATATTTGGGGAGGAAGATGGGCAAGTTATGCATGTCTAGAAGCCGAGTGGAACTAGAGGTGGAATCATGATGATATGGGATAGAAGGGTATGGAAAGGGGAGATTTTTCAGATTGGGTCATATACTTTGACTTGCGATTTGAAGGCCGATTACGAAACTTTGAATGCCATATTACGGGGGTGTATGCTCCAAATTGTGACATTGAAAGAGAAGAGGTTTGGTGGGAAATAAGTCTTGTCGGGGGTCGATGGAAGGCCATGGGCAATTTGTGGGGATTTCAATATTGTTAGATTCAGACGGAGAAAAGAAATTGTAGGAGAAGGTCCATAGCTATGGTGGAATTCTCGAGACTTCATAGAGGATATGAGTCTTATTGATCTTCGGCTAGAAGGAGGTCCTTATACTTGGTACGAGAGGGGACAATCACACTAGTGCTTCAAGAATTGATAGAATCCGATCTCTGCGAAGAGTGGGATGACAATTTTAGCAATATTAAACAATCTCTCCTTCGAGAGAGTGACATCCGATCATGTCCCTATTGTTCGCAATGTGGAGATTGGGACCAACCAAAGTCATATTTCAAATTTGACAATTGGTGGTTGAATACGATGGCTTTGTTGATAGAATTAAGAGTTGGTGGACAACATTTGACTTCGAAGGGAAACCGATTATATTCTAGCTTGTAAATTGAAGGCTTTGAAAGGTAAACTAAGAGAGTGGAGCAAAAGCGACCAAGGCAACTGAAAGTACAAAAATCGGACACGCTTAATCAATTGGTAATACTAGACAGTACTAGAAGTAAGAATTCTAATTGAAGGGGAAATGGTGGAGAAGGCATCACTATTTTTGAAGTATGAAGATCTTCTAAAGAATGAAGAAGTGGCTTGGAGGCAAAGGTCCGGGGCCATCGGCTCAAAGAAGAAGGAGACAAGAATACAAAGTTCTTTCATAAGGCCGCCAATGCTCACAAAAGTGTGCAACAACATTGATCACTTAATGATCCGGAAGAATTAATCAGAACCACGAGAGAATCAAGAATGAGATAGTAGATTTCTACAAAACACTCTACACCGAGGCCGAAGAGAATGGAGACCTGCAAGCAATTTTGGGAATTGTCCAACAATAACTGAGCAAGATAAAAATTTGCTACAAAGCAGATTCGATGACCAAGAAGTTTTGAGGTGTTTAAAAATGTGTGCTACGGACAAGGCACCAGGACCTGATAGCTTTACAATGGGATTCTTTATCAAATGTTGGGAGGTACTTAAGCAAGACATCATGCAGGTGTTTCACAACTTCCATTCCCATGGACTATTTGAAAGGAGTTTCAATGTAACCTACATTGCCTTGATCCCTAAGAAGAATGGTGCAAAGGAGCTGAGGGACTTTAGACCTATAAGCCTAATAGGCAGCATTTACAAGATTATTGCAAAAGTCTTGGTGAGAGGCCGAAAAAGGTGATGGAAAAATTGGTAGATTCTCAACAAATGGCATTAATAAAAGGAAGGCAAATAATGGATGCCATACTAATAGCCAATGAAGCAAGAGACTCAAGACGAGAAACGAAGAAGAAGCTGGCATCCTTTGCAAGCTAGATATTGAGAAAGCATTTGACCATGTGAATTGGAACTTCTTACTAAGCATGTTACAACAAATGGGATTTGGAGTACAATGGGTTAAATGGATGAAATTTTGCATATCGACCGTCGATTCTCTCTGTCCTCATCAATGGTTCTCCGAAGGATTCTTTCTGCTCGAGAGGTCTCAAAGGGGGTGATCCCTTGTCACCTTTTCTTTTCATAATAGCCATGGAAGATTTGAACAACATGGTCAAAACGACCAAACTTAATGGGTGGATTAAAGGCTTTGAGGTAGCCGCCATGAATGGACACAACATTCGGGAGATTACGCATCTTCAATATGCTAATGACATCTTAATTTTATGTGATGCGAAGTGGAACAACCGAGAATTTTGAGAATTATCTCGGTCCTTTTTTAAGGCATTTTCGGGCTGCATATTAATTGGATAAAGAGTCATCTCTTCCCGATTAATGAAGTAACAAACATGGAGGATTTAGCTTCGATCTTGGGGGGAGAAGTGGGGACTCTTCCTACTACTTATCTTGGCATGCCACCGGAGGCCAAGTCAAAATCTCTTGGTATATGGAACAACATCCCGGAGAAATGTGAAAAGAAGCTCTCAAGATGGAAGTGTCAATATTTGTCAATGGGAGGAAGGCTACTCGATTAACTCGTATTAGACTCTCTACCAACCTATATTTTGTCCCTTTTTCCCATTCTCGGGGGTCATTGAAAGATTGGACAGCATAAGAAGGAAATTCTGTGGCAAGGTAAAAAAAAAAAAAAAGCCTATCACTGGTCAAGTGGGAAGAGGTAATTCTCGGCAAGGCTCGAGGTGGATTGGGAATTAGAAATTTGAAGAATCACAAAGCAAAGCCCTCAAGTTGAAGTGGTTATGGAGGTACTCTCAAGACCTAAAGCTTATGGAGCAAGGTAATCAAAGCCAAATATGAAGTAGAAGACAAGCTGGATGACTAAACCGTTGAACTCAACTTATGGAGTTAGTCTTTGGAGGTCTATAAGGGTACTATGGCCGACTCTAAAGAGTCAAGTCTCAATCGAGTGCTAAATGGTAACGGGACATCCTTACGGAATGATAATTGGTCGGGGAATAGAGCTTTGAAGGATCTATTCTACGACATATATGCTTTAGCTCATCACGACGAGAGATCTATAGTTGAAATGTGATCACCTCGAGGTTGGGAATTGATACTCGAAGAGACACGAATGATTGGGAGATAAGTAGAATGGTTGAGTTCTACAAACAATCGGATGACTTCACGAGAAACTCAAAACGGGGATGACACGTTGAGATGGCGGGGACATAGTAGTGGAAAATTCGGTGTTAATGCGACCTATAAAATGATAAACCAACCAACACCTCAAGTCACCCCTGCCCTGGAAGCATATTTGGAAGACCAAGATACCATGCAAGGTTGCATGCTTCTCATGGTTCTTGGCAAAGGAAGTCGTGCTCACACATGAAAATTTAAAGAAGAGGAAGCGGACTATGTGCTCAAGATGTTTTCTTTGTGAAAAAGAAGTAGATACGATTAGTCACTTATTTTTACCGCAGATAACTGATCGGCTATGGAAGATCTTCATTAATCTCGGAGGCATAGCACGGACAATGCCTAGAAAAATTCTTGAAGCTCTCTTTAGTTGGGGCATTTACGGAGCCGGGAGTGAAGATGACATAAACGGATGGAAGATGGTCCCCGCTTTGCATTTGGTGGGCAATTTGGAAAGAAAGGAACTCTAGATGCTTTGAGAACAAGAGCAGAACACAATGCAGGAGATCAAACTTAAGCGTATTAAGCCTTTTTCTTTTTGGTGTAACCAGATCTACCCAGAGGATACTATATCTATCCTAGACTCATTAGGTTCCGTTAGAGCGTAGACTCGGTTTTACTCTCTTCTGCTCACTTGTAAATATGGTTTCAGTACAACCCATGTACTGTTTTGTGTTTAATACATACAACATGTTACCTTCTCAAAAAAAAAAAAACTAACAGTACCATAGAACAGAGGAGCATTCAACTAATCTTGCATAAATGAAGTTGTTTAGTTGAAACCATGAAAACAAGTATTATGTTTGCAGACTTACACCAATAATTCAACTGGAGAGTGAGTCCATAGCTAAATGGGTTAAACATGCCATATAAAGTAAAGTATACAGAACTTAAGAATTCAGAGCCAAACACCTATCCTTTTTGGGAGAAAATCTAACTTAGTTTGATTTGAAAACGAACAGAATAACAACTCGGCATAACATGTTTAGACTTAAACAACCAACAAAAATGAAAACTGAACCAAATGGGTTAATTAACAGACACTAACTAAACTGGTTTTGGAGATAAATTAAGCGATAATTCAAGATAAACGTGCAGTCTCCTAACTAGTTCCCCGTACAGTTTAATCAGAATATGAAAAAGAAAAAAAAAAGATTTTTCACGAAAAAAGGATGCACCGGTTTTAGACAGTTCAAAGTTCCATGTCAAATTTCAACAGGTTTCACACATTGGATCAATTCACGCTATCAATGAGTCCATCTAAATATGTTATCAAAACATTCTAATATCGTTCCGGCAACACAAAAAAATATGCTTGCGAGATTCCAAAACAGTGGGAGAACACATACCAACAACTAATACGAACAAGTTTAAACCATAATGAAATCATGAGAATCTTTCAGGTAAACTAAAGAACTCTTTTAGGGAAGATTGAGATGAAACATATTTGAAGAAGGTGAAATTAATGGGAAGAACTTAACTAGCACCTATTAGTTTTCAATGACTGTACATTCACAACTTTAACGTAGACAAAGTGTAGTCTCTATGAACATGATTTCTAAAAAAATCAACAGTCTGAATCTCAAGGAAGTTCTCTAGAAGAATCATCTACTGCTTATATGCTATTCATATGAATATAAATAAATTTTCTATATACTTAGTAGCATACAAGATCTCTACAGATAAGTTCAGAAAGACATCTCCACTTCTGAACCACAACAAAATTATGCTCTGACAAAGTTCTCCGGTGTCCTATCGACATCATTTCTAATACTCTTCAGGAAGCACAAAAATAGAGGTGCTTTCAAGACCCCGAAACAGTAGAAGAACACATCATATTCATTTTAAGGAAATTTAGATGAACATAACCATTTTATGTCCAAAGAAGTTTAGTCATGCTTTTAAATCATACCAAAAACAAAGACCATGCCCTTTTGAAATGAAAGAACACATCTGTCCAGATAGGCATAGCTTTGTGGTCCAAACTCCAGAACACATGAAATTCTACCCTCTTGCACGCAAGTACCAAATATCAAAGAAGAATACGACACTCTCTCTTCTCAAATCCTAATGTCTATGATAACATATTAGTTATGAATATGAGCATATCAAAAGAGTGAATAAACATGTCCTAAGTTCAATAATACATAGCTATTTTCTTCTTTTTTAGCTATTTTCTTCTCGTTTAGCTATTTTCTTCTCGTTTTATTCTAGCAAATCACTTATTCATCATAACAAGCCCATAGTCTATGTTAGCCTTTCGTAAACCGACTCTTATAAAAATAGAGACAAAATGACAGATTTATGCATACACTTATCAGAGACTTGTACAAAAGTCGAAAATACTCAAACGATAAAATTTTAATTTTGTAAAGCAAAACGAAATGAGAGACTAGGGTGTTTACATGTTTAATATAAATTGTTCAAAGTTCACACCAGAACCTCATTTTTACCTTACGACATAATACGATATCGACTTAAGATAATTTCTTCCCACATTTGAGTAATGCACAACCACTTACTATCCTACACGTTTGCTAGTTTTTAAGAATAAAAACACTAGTAATTTAGTCAAGAAACACACGCTTAACGGTTTTAGAGTTTTCGGCAAGGAGCCAGTTCAGTTTGTAAAACAAAACTCAAAGGAAAAGATAGAGTAAAGAAAAGATATAGTACTATGTTATCCCATATATTTTCAAAGAAAACAAACAGCCAAAATGATCATAATTTAAAGTTTTATCTCTCTGGATCTCTTATGTGCCAGCTCTTTTATCACGTTTCCGAAATACGAGTTAAAATGAACACTAACAATAGAAAATTAGACAAATGACATGGTGCGGCGTACATCCATTAAATTGAATCAATAGCCCTTCTAAGTGTCCTTATTTCGTTTTAACTTCTACATACTGATTTCATCAAACAAGAATAATGAAAATCAGGTTCAACACACCTCAAATAAAAAATTAGACAAGCAAATTGCGGATATAAACATACATTTTAAGACAGAAAACCAAATGAGAGGCAAAAAAACTCAAACAAATACATTTATCTAACAACTAAAATGAAAGGGAAAGTGAATATGATTACTGACCTTCTCCAGGACAGCGAACTGAGGCTAGTGTCGTCGTCGAGTCTCCGAATCCGCTTAAAGCAATCCTTGCTTAGCCGTGAACAACCAAAATTATACAGCCAGAAGAACTTAGAGTTAAAACAGGATTTTTTTTAACTTAGAAAGAACTATGGATTTTTCAGCTATGAAGACTTATGAAAAAGAAAGGGATTTTCCAATTCAATTTTAGAGTAAATAAAAAATTTCTCTCAAATTCTAAGCCTATCTTCAACACAGCCCAAAGGGCCCTATTTATAATGGAAATCTTGGACTTCAACAGCTTCTCCAAGAAACTTTTTGCCTTTGAATTTCGAATTAAAAGGGGGGAAAAATCTGAAATTTCGAAAAGATGAACTGATGAAGAAAAAGTGATGGATTCTCACCTTTTCAGATGGATTTGAAAGCTACAAATTCGTTGGGACTCCAAATTTAGTGGATTCTTCATGGTTTTAGGCTCCAACGGACTGAAACGAGCCTTTACCCTATGGATTGTTGGAAGAACGGACTAGAATCCAAAGATGTTTGCGTGC
>NW_026726536.1:0-79077 GCF_029784015.1 Lycium ferocissimum
ATAAGTGGATATATGAAATAGGGAAAGATAAGTTAAAACCACTAAGGGTGGAAAAAATTGGAGGAAATTGGTGGATTTTGCTATGTGTATAAACGAAGATTGTTGGTTCCTAGATTGTGATTATTATTGTGAATGTTTGGGGGCCGAAATAGAATATGGGAAACGTATTAGTAGAAACAAAGGAAATCTTTGTCCAATTTTCTTAGAAATAGAAGTCCGTTCTTATAAGTTCTTAACTAACGATGGCATGAACTCTCATGAAGGTAACGACGCGATATTGAAGAAGTGCAAGTGAGCTATTGTCACGACCCAATCAAATGAGGCCGCGACTGTGCTCGAACGGGCACCGTCGTACCCGAAAAGCCAAAAAAATAACGCGAGCATTTGGGAAAATTTGGGCAGTCTCCACTTATTTTGCGTACTAACCAAAAATTAACACGCACTCGAAATACCGGCAAGGCCACACGGGGCCAGCATATCCATATACACATATATAGGCGAGCCGACAAGGTCAGCCCGCGATAGATGGACCGTCCAAACATACGATACATACGCGTACCCGTACGTACGGGACCATAACCCACTTTTATGTCTACAGCCTCTAACATACGAACGGAGTCGAAGACGGGACGGGCCCCGCCGCACGGGGATGACTATATGTGCAGGCATAAACATCGTAAGATATATACCAAAATATCAGCTCTCGGAACAACGAGAGACTCCAATGCACGATGTCTTCCCGGCGGGGGACAAGGCGCGTACGTACTGCGGGTACGTAACAAGGTGCCCCCCGAAGGAAATTCGATGCAGGAAATGTAAAAGTATGTAAAGCGGAAATGTGACAAATATAACTGTAGTCGAAATGAGTGCGTAAATATAAATGTCAAAACCGTAGTCGAGTCGAGATATAAAAGAAGTAGGCGCGAGTCCCAAGAACCGAAGTACCAAATGAGTATTTTATCCGAGACCTCGTAAACATAATGCCAATGGTTAAGTAATGCTTACCGCATCATATGTCATCATATAGACTTATATCGTGTCCCTACCCAGACTTTTGATAAATCATATTTATAGCAAAACTATACATCACATATGCAAATAACGTGTCCCGGCCCTTGTTAAGTGGACTCGGTAGTATAAAATCATGGCTGCCGAATCGGGTATCATGTGTACATAACGTGTCCCGCCCCCTCTGCGGTCTCGTGAATAATCATAAGAGTGCCATCCTCGCCGCCATCCCCGTATCATTACATCATAATCATATACGGATAACGTGTCCTGCCGCAAGTACGAGGGACTCGGTGAATAATGCGGGAAGTGCGCACGAGATCATGTCCCGGCTCGGCCGAGTGAAAAGACATATCATAACTTGCACGACCAGAGTACGATGAACATATGCATACTGCACTTACTTGATACGGATTCAAACAATAAGTCATAATACGTACCTTTGAAAATCGTGACGGATTATGTCAAAAAGCAAAATTTTTTTAAGATTGTTCGCACGTAGCAAATATATCACAAGGCTCATGGAATATTCAAAACGTTTTTTAACAAGCAGGCAGTTTAAATGACATATCATTTCAAAGAAATCGGACGATAGTCGTAGTACATATGTATGCCCTTTTTGGGGATGGCACAATTACTTACTTCAAATCATGTTTCTAAGATCACAGCACATATCAAAATATATTATAGGCTCATTATATTTATACTTGACAACGGTACAATGATCAGAAGACTCTTTAAGCATCGTATAGAAATAAATCAATTTAAACCATAATTAGAGGTCTCGGGGTCGCGGGCCCACCTCGGTAAATCGAGGGGGTGAACTCAAATTATGGATCTTAAACCTTAGGGAATCATTCAGAGAGATTTTGGGACAATCCAGAAATTCATTTGTGAAGATTACATACATATAAGTCACTTTGATGACAATTTGTAAAAAAACTAATTCAATTCATTTGAAAGGAAATGGGGCGATGTTGGACAATCTCGGGTTTCAGAGACGTATCATATCTAAGGTCAGCGACCGAGCCTATTACGTTTAGAACATGCACTAAGAATGAAAGGGAAGACTTTACATACCTTCGTTATGCTTTACGTCGTCCTAGTTTCCGATTCCCGTTTAAACAAAAATCGCAAATGGTCATCTTTACTGGGGCTATTCATGAAGGTTAGCATTTTAAGATTTAATCTGTCATACTTGGCTACGAATTTCAAATAGCACTTCCCCTATACATACAACACCGAGATTCAACTCGGTTCAAGATAATCAAATGTACCTCAACAATACCGCTAACAACAACAAGTATTACAAAATACACAATATGGCACACTAGCCATCTTTCCAACCTAACATGACATTTTTATTAGACTACATTTCCAAGTCAATCTACCATTTTCATATTCATCACTTATCAAGATCATTACAACATAATTCGAGGCATATCATATCGTTTTCACCAAATATTCATAGAATATACCAATATACAAGCCTCCTACCAAAGTCATATTTCACCCACAACTTCTAATCTTTTAGCAAACATATTCATGACATATTTCTATCTTCCAACTTCATCAATAACAACATCCTCCACATTCTACAAGTTAAATACATTTGTTTTCATCCAAATTCTTCAAACCCCGTTCTACAATTCAGCCCATACCGACAAATGAATTTATCACGCTATTTTCTTCTGCTCTAATCCGTTAAAACTCTAAATAAACTTGTTAACAATGAAAAAAAAACCTTATTCATACCTTAAGTGCACAGCCACCACGTCCACCCTCTTATTTTGATTGATTTTTAGCTCGAATCGAAGGCAACGCGACGTAGAACACTTTCTCTTTATGGGCTTCGGGATTCGGGCCCGATTTGGCCAAGAATTAATTTTCTCTCTAGGCCTCCTCTATCTCTTCTCAGAGTTTTCCAGGTCTTTTTAGTCTGAAAATGATGGAGAGAAACCAATTTTGCCATTAAAAAGCGTGGGTAATGGGCTGACCCCGGAATTGGAATCGGCTGGGCCCATTTCACTGCCCAGCTTGACCTTTCGACCTTAAAACGTCCATATCTCCTTGTACCGACGTCTCCTGGGAGCCCACGACCTACCGTTGGAAAGATATTTCAATTATCTACAACTTTTATTTCTGGGAGTTTTCCCAAATTCCAAACTTATAATGCCGTTGTTGCCCCTCCAAGTCGGTCATCCGAAAACGTTTTCTTGAAAATATTCGTTTGGAGGGCTTCCACTTTGATTTGGCCCCAGGGCCCTTCACGAGTTGTGTTTAGCTTTACATATGCGACTCATATAACTTATCACATGTCCAAAAAAAAAAATCTTGACGTGTGGGCCCCACCTCAGCTTACAATTAATTCGACGTTCGAAAATGCAGGATATAACATTCTCCCCCTCTTAGAACATTCGTCCTCGAATGTTAGATTGGCCTTATAGGTCCTACAATGGTTTCGGGGGAGGTCCTCTTACCAACTACATACTTGTCTCTTTAATCGGAGCGCGTGTGGGGTGTTCGTTGTTCAACCCTCGCTTGCTCCATCCCAATATATGTTTTACTTCCATTTTAACAACCTTCTTATCCTTTCTTCTCGGTCCCTTGCAACGTTATCATAATCCCACATCATAGTACGGGTCATGATTGGAGTCGGACGCGCTAGAAACATATCGGACAGATCCGTAATTAGAGTCGGACGTGCGAACTATGTCGAACGGATCCGTAGTCAAAGCCGGACGTATAGAAGTATGTCGAGCGATTCGTGTTCGAGTCGGACGTACGAGTTGTATCGTACGGATTTGTGATCGGGCCGGACATACGGCTTCATATCGGACAAACCTATATTCGAGCCAGGTGTCTTGGACTATATCGGATAAATCCGTAGTCGAGAATCGAACGCATAGAAGCATGTCGGACGGATCGGTAATCGGAGTCGGACATATAGAGGTTTATCGGACGGATGTGTAATCGGATTCGAGTACGGAGGTAATAGGCGAGAAGCCTCATCAAAGTCAAAGGCGCGGTACGGTCGAGAGCGCGGACGTATAACGCATTTAATCGTGATCGAAATCGAACCACTTCCACTAAGGCTTTGATTTTTACGAAAATTTTCCCTTCACCATATTTCTCGATTTCTATTTGGATTTCCTTTTTATACCTTTGATACATAACATTCCTCTCTATCGCGTCTTATCGCGAACGTGCAATCACAATATACATATATATTCGTACGCAATGTTTCCGGATTCTCATTCGAACTTCTTTTCCAATTTCTTCTTACTCGATCTAGGCATAGTAAGGTGATTCATAGGTCAGGACTCAAATAAAGTCTCACCTTCACATAAATTTTTTTTCAATTCCTACACAATTAACTTCTGCTTCGTTGGTTGGTTCATTCAAGATTCCCCGCTTATTCACATTTCTTGTCCTTCGTCTCTTCTCGTATCCGTACTCGTTCTTTTTCACATATCGCCACACTAGACTAATTTGTAATGTAGTCGTGTGTGTCTATTCTTTGACAACATTCGTATTCAAATCTCGCTTCGTTTCATGTATTCCGTTCGGTAAACCTTTCGTCTATCACAACTTTAATTATCGCCGGACTCAACTCCTGTCGGTATGGTCACCGAGAGAAAATCATACATACACGTACATTCACTAGTATCTTGTTTGCGAACGTCTCCGACCATTATTCAAATTCGCTCCAATTTCCCGAGCGGTATTGTGCGTTTCTTCTTTTTTAAGCCCGTTTAGTTCGCCTCGGTACGCGTGACTGTGTAAGGGCACTAGCTATTCCACACATTCTCTTTTCCTTTAGGTTACCCCAAATTTCCATTCATAACTCATACTTATACTTGTGAATTTTTTTTTTTTATATCCTTCCCAGGGGGTCACCCATCCCAGAATTGCTCTAGCCTGCGCACGCTTAACCTCGAAACTTTCACGCGTTTTGATGCGTTAGGGCTAGTATAATTTTGTGTCGCGCCGCACGACCTTTGTCACATAATTTAGGGCGAGATCGGGATCTTAGTAAATTTTCGAGAAAATTCTCGTAATGGGTCCCACAAGACTATACCATACAATTACCATATTGCCATACCGAACTTTCGATATTCACTTTCATACGGGGTTTCTAAACTCATGCGATATCATACACACATCGGAAATTCTAGAAACTTATGTACTCATAAATGATCAATCTTGGGTCTAACACAGGGAGCACGTCAGAGGCGTGTCCATCATCCTCATCTCTGCCACCCGCTCGTTTGACTCCGTGTTATCCGCATCCGAGTCGGGAGTATAGATAACGAGCAATTCTGGTTTGCGGTGGCGAGGACAAAGGACTAGCGTAAGGTGTAACACTCTCGGGGAGGCACAGCAACATAGTGCTCTAATACGGAGAGTCGCCGGGCATAGGCTCGAAAATCTCCTCCTCAAACGGGGTCCCCGAAGAATACTGCGGGCGATCCGTACCATGGCTATCCTCCTCCCTGGAGGTAAGAAACTGCGAGGGATCGTCGCCGGATCCTTCGAGGGTCCGTATCATAGGCGCCCTCCGTAGGATCCTCCGACGGATCGGTCTCAATCGAGTAGGCGGGCTCCGCCTACTCGGTCTGGCGACATCTAGGGGCCTTCTAGCACCCCCCATCCCCCTCGTCGAAGCTATCCCTCTTCATCCTTTATCAATCTACAATCACACAGGGAGGATCGAAACAATTTTCCAAAATCGACGACATTTTTGTTTTGGAGCCTCGCTCGTAGACACGACAGCAATTCGTTGGGGAGAACCACCCTAACATTACGGCTCTATCGCACGATCTAAGATTCAAAAAAGGTAACACCCTAAATGTCATGTAGCCTCTTGTCTATAGATGTGGTGCACAACACACCGATAAACAAAAACTCTACGGACACGGCTTTGTAGACATTCCGAGGACTAACAGCTACGATACCACTTTTGTCACGACCCGATCCCGTAGGCCGCGACTAGCGCCTCCGCCGGCACCGTACGTACCAAAGCCAAAAATAGTAACGCGAGTATTTGGAAAAATTTGGGCGAGTCTCCTCTATTTTGCGTACTAACCAAAAATTAACACACTCGGAAATACCGACAAAACACGCGGGGCCAACATATCCATATACACATATATAAAGCGAGCGAAAGCCGGCGGTAGATAACCGTCCAAACATACGATACATACACGGTATGCAGACGGGACCATAACCCACTTTTATGTCTACGGGCTCTAACATACGAACGAGAATCGGAAGACGGGACGGGGCCCCGCCGTGCCGGATGACTATATGTACAAGGCGACAAACATCGGAAGATATATACCAAAATATCGGCTCCGGAACAACGAGCACTCCCGACGACGAACGGATGTCTAAGGCGGCGGTGTATCAAAAGCGCGTGTCGTACCGCGGCGGCGCGCGCGACCCCCGAAGAACGAGGGGGTACGGAAAATGTGCTTAGAGTATGCTAAGCGGAAATGTGACAAATATAACCGTAGTCGAGGAAACGAGTGCGAAATATAAATGTCAAAACCGTAGTCGAAGGAGATATAAAAAGTAGGCCGGCGAGGTTCGAAGTACCAAATAGAGTATTTTATCCGGACCTCGAAACATAATGCCAATGGTTAAGTAATGCTTACCGGATCATATGTCATCATATAGACTTATATCGTGTCCGACCCTTTGATAAGGGACTCGGTAGATGAAATCATATTTATAGCAAAACCATACATCACATATGCAAATAGCGTGTCCCGGCCCTTTGTTAAAGGACTCTGGGAAAAGCAAAATCATGCATGTCGAGAATCGGTATCATGTGTACATAACGTGTCCGGCCCCTTCGCGGGTCTCGGTGAATAATCATAAGGTGCCATCCTGGCCGCCATCCCCGTATCATTACATCATAATCATATACGGATAACGTGTCCCGGCCCGCAAGTACGAGGGACTCGGTGAATAATGCGAGAAAGTGCGCACGAGATCATGTCTGGCCGGGCTCGGTGAAAGACATATCATAACTTGCGCGAACGAACGTGCGAAACATATGCATACGGACCGGACTTGATAGACGCTTCAAACAATAAGTCATAATACGTACCTTTCGAAAATCGTGACGGATTATGTCAAAACGAATTTTAAGATTGTTCGCACGTATGCAAATATATCACAAGGCTCATGGAATATTCAAAACGATCGTTCTTTAACAAACGGAGCAGTTTAAATGACATATCATTTCAAAGAAATCGGACGATAGTCGTAGTACATATGTATGCCACTTTTTGGGGATGGCAAATTACTTACTTCAAATCATGTTTCTAAGATCACGAAGACATATCAAAATATATTATAGGCTCATTATATTTATACTTGACAACGGTACAATGATCGAAGACTCTTTAAGCATCGTATAGAAATAAATCAATTTAAACCATAATTAGAGGTCTCGGGTCCAGCAAGGCCCACCTCGGGTAAATACGAGGGTGAACTCAAATTATGGATCTTAAACCTTAGGGAATCATTCATGAGGTTTTGGGACAATCGAGGTTCATTTGTGAAGATTACATACATATAAGTCACTTTGATGACAATTTGTAAAGAAACTAATTCAATTACTTATTTGAAGAAATGGGAGATTTCAATCTCGGGTTTCAAGAGAGACGAATCATATCTAAGGCCCGCGACCGAGCCTATTACGTTTAGAACATGCCTAAGAATGAAAAGGAAGACTTTACATACCTTCGTTATGCTTTACGCTCGTCATATTTCGATTCCGTTTCGCCAAAAATGTTGCAAATGGTCATCTTTACCGAGTTACTATTCATGAAGGTTAGCATTTTAATCTTTGGGTCATACTTGGCTACCGAAATTTCAGCGAACACTTCCCTATACATACAACACCCCGAGATTCAACTCGGTTCAAGATAATCAACAACAAATTTCAACAACAATACCAATAACAACAACAAGTATTACAAAATACACAATATGGCACACTAGCCATCTTTCCAACCTAACATGACATTTTTCATTCCGACCTTACATTTCCAAGTCAATCTTACCATTTTCATATTCATCACTTATCAAGATCATTACAACATAATTCGGAGGCATATCATATCGTTTTCACCAAATATTCATAGAATATACACAATATACAAACCTCCTACCAAAGTCATATTTCACCCACAACTTCTAATCTTTTAGCAAACATATTCATGACATATTTCTATCTTCCAACTTCATCAATAACAACATCCTCCACATTCTACAAGTTAAATACATTTGTTTTCATCCAAAATTTTCTTCAAACCCCATTCTACAATTCGACCATACCGACAAATGAATTTATCACGCTATTTTTATTCGTTCTAATCCGTTAAAACTCTAAATAAACTTGTTAACAATGAAAAAAAACCTTATTCATACCTTAAGTGCACATCCACCACGTCCACCCTCTTATGTTAGTTGATTTTTAGCTCAAATCGAAGGCAACGCGACGTAGAACACTTTTCTCTTTATGGGCTTCGGGATTCGGGGCTCGATTTTGGTCAAAAATTAATTTTCTCTCTAGGCTCTCCTCTATCTTTTTCTCTAGAGTTTTCCAGGTCTTTTTAGTCTGAAAATGATGGAGAGAAACCGAATTTTGCCATTAAAAAGCGTGGGTAATGGGCCTGACCCGAATTGGAATCGGGTTGGGCCCATTTCACTGCCCAGCTTGACCTTTCGACCTTAAAACGTCCATATCTCCTTGTACCGACGTCTCCTGGGAGCCTACGACCTACCGTTGGAAAGCTATTTCAATTATCTACAACTTTTATTTCTGGGAGTTTTCCCAAATTCCAAACTTATAATGCCGTTGTTGCCCCTCCAAGTCAGGTCATCCGAAAACGTTTTCTTGAAAATATTCGTTTGGAGGGCTTCCACTTTGATTTGGCCCCGGGGCCCTTCCCACGAAATTGTGTTTAGCTTTACATATGCGACTCATATAACTTGTCACATGTCCCAAAAAAAAAATCTTGACGTGTGGGCCCCACCTCGGCTACAATTAATTCGACGTTCAAAATGCGGATATACGTATATCCTAGCTAAGTGACAAAGGTATGTGAGGCTAAACCCTTCTCTCTATGGCATGAATCTTACGGGTCTTGTGAAACGACATCTTTCCTCTTCCGTAGTCCCCATATTCCACAAGGTCGAAGAGTTTAAGATTATATAGAGCTAAACGAGATAAATGATGCATTATAAAGTTTATGATGATGTTCCTTGCTTACGCTCGCCTCGGCCACTAGTCCGCCGGCGTGGCGGATTGATTATAATTGTCCATAATGAGATCGGGGTTCACGACCTTGCGTCACCTTGATAGAGTACGGTTGGATCTTGAGCCTTTTGCGTGTATGATGATAAGCATGTTTTATGAAGAAAATGCCAACGTTGAATTTAAGGATGTTTCCATGATGATTCTAGAAATGATGAAGATTGTGGCTAAAGGTCCCAAGCGGCGAGCTTAGGGTTTTTATGAGAACGATTTATGTTCAAAAGTGCCAGTTTATGAATTCCATGACAAAACGAGCCTCACGATCTTATTCTATGTTCCCCAATGATATCTCTTATTTGTGGTCTCATCTTATAATGATTGCTTCTTCGAGGTGAGATGTGATGATCATGATTGTTCCATAAGATGATCGGAGGTTACCGACCTTACGTCACTCCGATAGAGCTATAACTTTTCCTCGGGCTCTTGTGCATGCTATGTATATATATATGTATATGATATAAAAATGTTTTCGGGGGAAGTGGGGAAAGGAGAGGGTGCTATAGACGCGTAGCTACCGATCGGCTAGCATATCATGTTATGTTTTCATATCCGGACGCGGGATACCCGGACGCGGGCTGACGGGTGATGGATCGGGCCGTACGTTCCACGGCATATTTTTTTATGTATATGATTACTATGTATATGATGACTATGTATATGATGACGATGGATCGGCCACACGTTCCGTAGCAACATATGATATAATGCTTATGAGTATGCATGCGTGAATCCGCCTCAAAGCGCGATATTAGTTATTCATTGTGTTATGTCATTCTCTTATCACATCTTATTTTATTGATGTATGCCTTACATACTCAAGACATTATTCGTGCGCGTCCTTTTCTTTGGACGCTCGTGTTCATGCCCACGTGTAGTCGGGGAGGCGGTCCCGGCTCGGTAGAAGCCATCGGCGGTCCGCAGCACTCCATCTTCCGGAGGTGCTACTTAGTTGATCCGTTTTGTGTATTTTGTATATGTCATTCGCAGAGAGGCTCGTAGGTACTAGATGTGGGTTGTAGTTCCATGATGTGTACGGTATGTATGTTATAAGTATTTTGAAACAAGTTTTTGTATTACGGCATTATATCTCTAACGGCGTATCCTCTATTTAAGGTATTCCGATAAAGACGAATGTTTGTTAATTGAGTTAAGAAAGGGTTAGTACGAGCGGTGCTCGGTGGTTAGCCCCGGGTACCCGTCATGGCCCCTAGTCGGGTCGTGACAGATGGTTTGTTTTGATTTTTTTTTCTATTATGACTTTAAAAATGTTTTTAAAGTTGCATATAGTTTCTCACGACTACGCTCGTGCACATTGTCGTACTTCCTTCACCGAGTCCCGGGCCGGATGTTATCGTGCGCACTATGCTATATTTCGAGTATGATGTGTCCTGTTCGCGAGCCCCTTTGGCCGGAATCGTGGATAATGGTGTTATGATGTGTCCGACGCCGCGCCCCTATTGGCGGGTACCGTGGTATATATATATGATGTGTTGTGTGACGGGGATACGGAGATATAAAATCTTCTCGGAGTACGATGTGTTGTGGCGCCAACGACGGGCGACGACCACTCTAAGAGCCATATGCATGATTTATGTTTTACGAGTAAGCACTTTAATATTATGAAAGCATTTTGATATTTTGAATATTGCATTTACTTTTCTCGCACTTCGATTTTGATTATGACTACGTTTACTATATTTCATTTCATGCCTTGTATACTCGACATCTTCCGTACCGACCCCTTTCTTCCCCGGGGCCGCGTTTCATGTTGCGCAGTTCGGTGCACACGCTTCGAGGTCCGTGGTCTAGGATATCTGTTCGGTACATCTAAGTGCTCCTTTGATCCGAGGAGCCTATACATTTTGGTATTGACATCTCTATTATCCGTACATATGTTTGTTCATGGGTACGGCGGGCCCCGTCCCGTCATATAATCACTTATGATTCTTAGAGGTCCAGAGACATATACGTGTGGGTTATGGGTGGTTACCGTTTCACTGCGTCTGTGTGATCTGTGTTCTGTACGCCCCTGTATGATGTTGGCCTTACTGGCTCACGTATGATATTCTCCGCTGGATGTTGTGGCCGCGGAATGTATATATATATGTATATGTATTTGTGATAGCTACGGGGCGATGTGTCGTTATTTTGTAAGTATAAGATCCGGTTATGTCAGTTATTGTCTGATGTCTGAACTCTGTATATGTATAATCTCACCGCACATTGATTACGGCTAGCAGGTACGTCTGGGTGCCCAACTTGGGCACCAGTCACGGCCTACGGGGTTGGGTCGTGACATCGACGTTGCCGAGTGGAAGTTGAAGGTATGGAATAAGAATTCATGTGAGGTCTGAGGGATTTGATCTTAGCGGAAATAAAATAAAATGAAGGGAACATGTATAGGAGACCGCTCGGCTATAGCATCACAAATATAGTAAAAGACCCGATGAATAAGGGTGAAGAGAGAGCGAAAATTGTAAGGATTCTGTGCTAAGAACAAGAGTAGCGGAACACTTGCGAAATATGGACGTACAGCCTACGGCACAGACGCGCAGTTAAAGAGGAACTATGGGCAAGTGAGTTAAGCAAGTGAAAGGACGAAAAGTGGACGAAAGGGTATGGAAATGGAGACAAAATGCTGACATAGGCAGAAAGTAAGAGAAAAACTTAGGATTAGAAGTTTCCGATATGTTAGACACAGAGTTGGGAAGGAAGGCGAGGAATAAGGTATAGACGAAGACCTCATAAAAGGACTGTTGGCATATAAGGAACCCCTTAAAGGGGGGGGGGGGGGGAGAACATATTGTGAGCTTCAAGTCCAAACGAAGGAAACTCATTAGCCTGGAGCCAGGGTTTAAAGCATATCGGCTTGTTAAGGGAATACATGAAGGAAGTAGGAACAAGTTGGTGCAGTGGATTAGGAAACTTATGACACGGAATGAAGACTCGTGTAAAGACCGAGGAGTTCTATGATAAAAGAAATAAAGTAAGGGATAAGGAATGGGCATAAAGAGAAAGACAACTATAAAAGGGACCCCCTCCCGAAGTATTATGACACCCTATAAGATCAGTTGAACATTCGAGGACGAATGTTCTAAAGGGGGGGAGGATGTTATAGCCCGTATTTCGTACGTTCGGATAATTCGAGATAGTTGCAAGAAGTTAAGGGCAAAGCTATATCGCGATCTTGTTTAGTGCACAAGTTGTTCATGAGTATAAATTGTGAATGTCATTAGTGTGGAAATATTGAGAAAGGTTAATGGTAAACATGGAAATTCACAAAAGAGTTTATGGTAATATTGTGGAAAGGCTAGGGGTAAAATGGGAATTTCACAAAAATTTCTTGGAAGAGGCCATGTGGCCGAAAAAAAAAAGGGGAAAAGAAAAAAATAAAGGAATTAGTCATCTTGTGGGAAATTTGAAGAAAATTCTAGAAAAAAAAAGAAGAAGGAAAAAAAGAAAAGAAAACTCTAGAAAATGGAGGGAAAGGCATGTGCCCCTCACATGCTTGTATATATATATATATATATATATATATATATATATATATATATATATATATATATATATATATATATATATATGTGTGTGTGTGTGTGTGTGTGTGTGTGTGTGTGTGGTCATCTTTAATTGAAGAAAGTGGAAGAGAAAGAAAGAATAAGCAAAAAAAAAAAAAAAAAAAAAAGAGGAGAGAGGTATTCGGCCAACATGGCCAAAAATTGGCCATGGGAAATTGATCAAGAAAAATTTATTTCTTCTAGTATTCCAACTAAGTTGAAGGCCCTCATTAACATGGGAGAGTTGTTGGAGCAATTAAATCGTTCATTTGAGCAATATATGCCTAGCCGAATGAAGAAGATGAGTGGAAAAAGGTATGTGTTCAACCTTCCTTTACATATTTTATGGATGATTTATGCATGTTGGAGTGTAAAGAAATGAATGAAGTTCATGAAAGAATGATGTTGATGTTGGGCCGTGCATGTGTGATGTTGTGTATGGGAGAATGAATTAATTTTATGTAATGTGTTGGTTGTTAATGTAATGTGTAGAAATGGATGAAAGTTCATGCAAGCATGCATGTAGTGGTGGTGGCCGAATGGAGTAGTGTAGTGTAGAAGTGATGGATTAGTTTTATTTAATAGTTGATTGTTGTGTTGTGTTGTGAATTATATAATAAAATTGAAGATTTAGTGGCTTGAAATGAAGTTGTGATTGTTATGGTATTGTTGTAATGTTGTGGCCGAGAATGGTGGTGTTTTGGTAAACCGTGATGAATTAATTTGATTTGGTAAATTGTGACAAATTGATTTTATTGGACATTCTAGTTGTTGTTGTTATGGATTATGTGATATAAAATGAAGGTTGTTGATGAAGTTAACGTATATGAATGATAATGAAATGTATGGTTGTTGGTGAAATTGAAGGTTTCGGATAAAGTAGTATGTCGATTGAGTTGTTGGAACATTATGCGAATTGAATTGAATTGAATAGAATTGAATATTGAAGTGTTGCTAGAATAATTGCTAGTATTGTTGTTGGTTTGGCCGGGTTGAATTCCCGGATTATTGTTGATTAAGATTTGCCGAGTTAGATTCTCGGGGATGGTATATTTACAGAGGAGATGCTGCCGAAATTTCGGCAGGATATAAATGAATTTGTTTGAAGGATTGAGATAAGTATATGGTAATGAGTCTAATGATTATGTCAACTCTCTTGAATGTAGACTAACAAGTTTGGATGGATAAGCGTAGCTAGTAAGGCGCGGCACAGGTATGTTAAGGCTCGTCCTTTTTCCTTTTATGGCATGAATCATACGTTGCGATTTTATAAATGTTCCCATAACGTCCTTATTTTCAAAAGTTAGAAGTTATGATTCCAAAGCATGATTTTCCTTCCTAAAAGTTTATGAATGTTTTCCAAAATATCCATTTTTCTCCAAAATCTAAGTTTTACGATTCTTGAAAGTTTTTATGATCAAAACTACGACTATGATTTTATGATGACAATGATGATGCTAGATATGAGAAAATGACTAGGACGAATATGTCAAGGATATGTTCTTACCATGCTGAACACGACGATATGAAATGTTAAGCTAATTTTTGGATAATGACTATTTTAGAGGTTTCAAAGTATAGGAAATGATATGTCATGACCCTGTTTTATGTTTTCCCGTGATGTTATCCTTGATTGACAGTCTCGCCTTATAATTGTTCCTTCAAGGTGAGGCAGGGCGATCCTGATTATCCATAATGTGATCGGAGGTTACCGACCTTACGTCACTCCGATAGAGTTGTAGTTTTCACTTAGGCTCTCATGCATGCTTTATAATTAAGTATGTTTTTTTATAACACCGTGCCTACATGGCCGGGCAAGATCACACCGCGCCGTCCAATGGGCGGCGCGTACACACCACTATAGTGGGCGGATTATACCCCGACGCGGGGAGGCCCGGACGCGGGCTTATACACCGTTCCTATATGGACGGGCGAGCTATACACCGATCCTACGTGGTCGGGCGCTTTACTTACGTATATTTACATGTTTTTTTTTAAAAGCTAGCATGCATGGCATCCGCCCCAAGGGGCACTCGGATAATGATTACTTTTATTCCATGGTACGCTCGAAAGCGTTACACCGTACCTATATGGTCGGGCGGTAGTCCACCGCACCTATATGGTCGGGCAGGCTTATACACCGCACCTACACGGTCGGGCGATCTGCTTGCAAGATCTATATAGTACTCCAAAAGGTAAAGCTAACTTGCATAATATCTGTCATGGTAGACAAACAGAGATACAGGTTATATCACTCTCCTATGTTGTGTTTTATGTTCTCTATTATGATTTCGTGATATTTTTCATGCCTTACATACTCAGTACATTACTCGTGCGACGCCCCTTTTGTGGGCGCTACGTTTCATGCCGCGCGGTACACTCGTACAAGTAAGAGCTATGGCGAAGAGACGTTCCGGCGGAGTTGGTAGACTCCATTTGTACCAGAGTGCCGCCGAGTCGATTATACGTCTTGTGCGCTTTGTTCGAAATTAGAGACTTTGCGTACGTAGTCGTGGGTTTAGTGTGTCGAGTTTTGAAAATGGCTCCACGAGCCGATGTGTTTTTATTATACATTATGTTACGGAGCCCCTATGTTTACTGATTGTGTTTAATCGGAAACGACAAAAGGTTTTGAAAGTTTTACTATGTCTTTTATTTTTGTTTAATCTAAGAATCCAAAGAAAGTATGTATGTAATAAGAGTCAGCGGGTTCGCTCGGCTCCGAATATGGGGTCGGGTGCCCATCACACCCTAGTAAGATCGGGGTGTGACAATTTATACATATGTTGGGATTAGATGCTTAGCCGTCTTATATTGTTTGAGATATGGCTATCCTTCACTTATTGGTATTATCTTGGACAGAGGAAATAACTTGACTTGTTATTGATATCTAGAGATGTGTCCACGTGTGGGATGATTTATTTGATTTGTTGTCATCATTCATTGATATTATGCATTGAACTCATTATCATCTTTCATGATACTCTGATACGAATACTTATTGACTTATTCGGGATTGTGAACCCGCATCTCTCAGTTATTGGTTATTGACTTGTGAAAAGGACGAAATTGATATGGATGTTGATATGGGGATATGTGTCCTTGTGTGGTGCAGTTGTCATTGAATACTCTTGTTGGCGTTGATATCATGTATGCATTCATATTCATAAATTGGATTGGGTTACACGTCGCAACCCATATATATATATATATATATATATATATATATATATATATAGGACCGGGTTGCACGTACCACAATAATGACTAGGATTAGGTTGCACGTTCCGCAACACTAACTTGGATCAGCCGCGCGCCACGACAAGTACATGGACTTTGCGGGTCCCCTATGGGTCATGACTGTCAGAGCATAGACATAGTCCTCCCGAAGCGTGTGTGTATCATTGCATTGCATTCATATTTCATTCACTCATACATCTAATTTCTAGTAGTGGTTATTTATTATACCATACAAAGGTTCGTGATTATTGACTTTCTAGTTGATTACTGATACGAGATTGTCGTGTGCCTGATTAATATATATTCAGAAATTGATCGGATCCGAGGAGTGAAGACTTTCTCCTAGGTTAAGACTTGAGGATCCGGAGTGACATTGTTAGTTGTGCTAATGTTTATGGTTATTCTTAGGAATCGTGGAAAAACTTAGCAAGACTTGGGTTTAGGTGCTTCACCATAGGTTATGATTCGGTTATTGATCCTTATGTACATGAGTTGTTATTCTTGGACTGTGTGGTGCGTATACCTGATCGTGAGCATGTCTATTCTTCAGTCTCTTTCTTTATATATGTTAACTAACCGTTGTCGACCTATGATGCCTACTCAATATGTTTTTTTTATATGCGATGCTACCTTGCTACACTCCTTTTCGAGGTGTAGAGTTTGAAACAGGTTCCGCTTCTACTTCCGAGACTGATTTTCGAGGCCTAGCTTGCTAGTATCAAGGGCGAGCATCTGACGAGTCACGGCCCGAGACTCTCTATCCCCGTCTTTATTTTTCTTCCCTTGCATAGATGTGTTTTGTATTTGAGACTTGTATATTCTAGACATTCCTTAGTTGCTTTTGTACGAATCGCACTCAGCTTCCTTGGGGATTTTATTTATATTCCGCACTTATGACTATTTATGATTCGACTTCTACTTATTCTCGCTCTATTTAATTTATTGTGGTTTAAATTGATTATTTGCGAAAAGGTTCACCTACCGAGGTAGGAAATGATAGGTGCCCGTGCGACTTAGTGAATTTGGGTCATGACAAAATGGTATCAGAGCCCTGGGTTACCCAGTCTATAAGTACAAGAGCATGTCTAGTAGAGTCTTGCGGATCGGTATGTGCTGAGCTTCGTACTTAACTGCGAGAGGCCATGAGTCATTTGGGAAACTTTCAATTCTTTTTTCTTTCATGCTACTTTATTCGAATTGTTGTCTAGTCGATTCCAATTGGTATCTGAATGCCTTTATCTTAATCACCCATTAGAAGTGGAAACTCATTCTTAAATTCTTATGCGAGCAGTTTGTTATAACATGGCTTGGTATGGTATGAGATGTGTCACTTGATTCAGACGCGTGACCGAGTTCATTTTCTAGCCATTGTCACACCCTAATTTCCGATAGGGTGTGATGGGCACCCGACCCTTATCTAGGGCCGAGCGAACCCTCTGACTATCGTAACACTTGTAAACATACTGGGCCCTCGACCAAATCATAAGTACATAATGAAAATTTTTAAAAGAACAAACATACTTTATACCTTTTTCAAATTAGACAAAACTTGTAAACGTACGAAATCTGTAAAACCACATATAACAATACTACGGCTTATGGAGCCGCTCACAACGGGACACCTTATACACACGACCCCGTCTCAAAGTCTCTAACACGACTCGGATATCATAACTCAAACAAGCTGCGACTCGGCAGCAACTCGGGAGCAAGTGAAGCTCGCCAATCCCGCTGGAACATCCTCTCGTTAATAGCTTTAGCTCACACAGGTGTGCACACGCGGCATGAGAGACGCAGCCCCCGAAGAAAGGGGTCGATGCAGATTTTAATACGTGCGAGTATGTAAAACAGGAAAATCCATTAACAAAATCATGACCGGAATGGAAAACCACAGAAATGAGTATAGGAACCGGGGAGTCGTAACTTGCCTGTGCAACACTCACCTTGTATATACATATGCCGGTGAGTAAAACATATCATAATCATATTAATTTGGAAATCATCAGCGAAATACAGAAAACAGATTTAGTAATCAGAATGTCAGAAGGCTTGGCTTATTCTTGTTTCCTTTCGAAAACATCTCTGTCTTACATAAGTAGAAAATAGATCAAATCATCACATCGCACAGAACCATCATATTATCGTACCCTCGTATTACCATAGTATCGATTTTCATATCATCGGATCGTCATATCATCGGACTATCGCATCATCGTAATGCACTCATTATATTGTCAGATCCCCCACATTATCAAATTATTATATCATCGGATCAAAATGTAATAGCATATCATACATCTATGCGACCCATAATGGGTCCCGATGACGGAACGTGTCGCCCCTCTTGGGCGCCACAACACATCATACTTCGGAGTTTTCGATCTCTGCATCTCACACACATCATATCACATAACCACGGTACCCGGCCAAAAAGTGCTCGGCGTACGGGACACATCATAACACCATAATGATATCACATAACCACGGTACCCGACCAAAAGGGGCTCGGCGTCGGACACATCATACTTCGGAAGCTCATCATACTTCGCATTGTGCGCACGATAATACCGGCCGGGACTCGGCCGAAGGAAGTAACAAACATATGCACGAAAGCAGAATCGGGTGATCTATACACATCTCCAAACATATATACACAGATTTAACAGAACAATCAAATCAGACTATTATTCCAGAATACAAACAGTGACCAGATCAGATTTCTGTAGAATATTATTCGGAACATATCAAATATAACTTAGCCATCAGAGTTACGCGTCGGAATCATATATATACGCCTTTATTTCCCGGACTTAACGAGATAAGCGAGTAATCATATTCACAAAATCATAATTATAACTCATTATGCAAGTAAAGAATCCATATGCGGAAGTCGAAGTGAAAATAGTATTAGGTTTTTCAAGAAATGATCAAAGGTGAGCATAGAAGGGCCGCGGCCCTTACGAACGGTACCGACCCCATCCGAGCCCGACTACGAGAGTTAGGGAATGTTATGTCCCGTGAATTTACCTATTATGTTTTGGGCGTTCCGAGCTCGTATGCAAAAGTTACGGACGTTTGAGTTCGGGACTCTTTGTAGTCAAAATTCTTTATAGGTCTTTTTAAAATCCAATCTTTTGGAAACCTAAGGATCTTAGCTTGAATACAATATGGAGTATGTCTTTAGGATCGAACAAAGTACGTTTTTGAGCTCGGATTTTAAGAGCGGAATAACCCCGAAGCTCGGGTCATAGCCTAATAGTACTAAGACATGCCAAGAAAGAGAGGTGAGCTTTACATACCTTGGCCGCCCTCTACTAATCCACGCTGCGTCTCGGCTTCTCGCGATCTACAAAAGATATCATTGGACCCCCAACATTCGCCACAAGTGTTGAAGAACTCAATTCCAAGCCGTCACTTTATCTACGGAAATTTCGGCGAAAGATCTCCCCTATAAATCCATCAACCCCGAGAATTTAACTCGGCCAACATCAACAACAACCAAACCAACAAATCATAAAGATAACATCCATAATCAATTCATAACGCATTCTAGGCAATCCGCACAATATTTCAAGACAATTCAACAATATGCTATGCAACCCGAAATCTTCCAACTTAATGAATACGACAATAATGCGTTTCTTTCTTTCCAATTCTCATACTACGTCAACAATTCCATACATTACCACATCATTTTCATAAATATAAGAAAACATCTTAGAACCATATTGACTTCCAAGACAGCCCACAACACTACAACTTCAACATAAGTCATTAAATCTTTATTTTTCACCACATAATCCACAAGAACAACAACCAAAATACAACATAAAATTTGTTCATCACACTCCCTCCAAAACAGCCCCTACACGGCCACACACACGCCACACTCCTATACCATGCAACCGAACCTTCCATGTTCAAGAAAGCAACAACAACACATTTTCTTTCTTCCAAATTCATGAGCTACATTAACAATCCGTTACTTCCATAAATTCACGAAACTATATAAAGTTCCATAACAAGCCACAACCATCATACCTCACTTTAAACACTTAAACTTTCATTGTCAATATAGAATTCATAACACAATAACCAAAACATACCAAATAACATTTGTACCTCATTCCTACATCAAACACACATGCAATACCGGTTAGGCACACACATACACGGCTATGCTTCAACTTCCATGTTTTCATGATTTTAATCCATTTCCACACTTCACAACATATACAACCCATCCATAACGCATGAAAAATAAAATTGAATCTCACCTCCTCCATGTAGCTTCATCACTCGGCCAACTTGACATTTGCAAAAATAAAGAACTTGCTTGTCCCAACAATCATCCCATGTTAATAAGAACCTTCCATTTGGTAGGAAAACTACAAGGAAATAATTTTTTTGATGAAGGTTCTTGATCTCCATTTTTTTGCTCTCGTTCGTCTCCTTCTTCTTCTTCTTTTTCTCTCCACATTTCTTGAAATTTCTAGGAGATTAATTGGCAAAGATGACTAAGTTGTCATCTTATATTACCATGTATTAATAATACATGTGGCCTATGGCCCACATGTCACATGCAAGGCCACATGGCCAATTTTTCATGAAAAATTAATTTCCAAATTTTCACTTTTGGCCCCAAGTTTTCATGAATTGCTCATCTTTCCATAATTCATTTTTGGTCCCATATTTCATGAAATATAAATTTCCATAATTCCACTTTTAACCCCAAATTTTTGTTAATATTTCCATTCCATAAAATCATAAAACACTTATGTCTTACAACAAAGTCGGAAAATAACCTCGTCCCTAATTTGTCGCAAACAACTTAAAAATATTCCGACGTGCGAAATGCGAGATATAACATTCTTCCTCTTTTAGAACATTATTCCCGAATGTTCAACTTAGTCGTACCTGGGGTCTCATAAGAACCTTGGGGGAGCTCCCTTTTTATAGGTATTGTTGTCCTTCATACCATCTCTTAGGCCATCCAACACCATTCTCTTGTCATATTCTTGTATTTCTCTTACCCGCTTTCCCCCCTTTAGGGGTATGCTTATACCATTATCCATTCATGCCTGTTTCTTTCCGCACACGGTATCCTTGTCGCCTCCGTGTCGTTGGAACACACTACCCTTACATAGTCCTTTTCTCATTTTCAAAACGTATTTTGTTCGTTCTCATTTTATCCATATCCATTTCCTAACATTCACTCTGCCTTGCTTCTTGTCGTTCTATACCCTAGTCTCTCACAACCCTGCCGCTCTACATACTCTAATCTCTCTTAGACTACTCCGCTTTCTTATTCGCTCCTTATGTCTGAATTTGTGGGGTTTTTAGAAAACTTCCCAGGGGGGTCACCCATCACGGTTGCTCTCACGACGCTTAACTTTTTTTGGAACTTTGATGGAATACGACGCTTTAACGCTTTCCCCGACCGCGTCTTTCTCACCGCACGACCTTCTACACATAATATTGAGTACGTCGAAATTTTATCATATTCCCAAAACTGTTACACCTCGCATTTTTTTTTTTGCACATTTGAATATTTCGAGTTAATGGCGGGAAGTCGAGGACGAGGTTATATTTTAGTTTGGTTGGATGCGCAAGTCGCTTATAATATTATTGGCATGGAGTGTGAAGGGCAAATTTGGAATTCGGAAATTATTATTTATGACTTGTGGGAAAAAAAAAAAAAAGAGAAAAGAAGGAAAAGACATGGAGCATGTGCATGGTCATGTGCACATTTTTATAGTTGTATATAAATATATGGATGACCTAGTAAGCATGGTAGTCATCTTTTATTAATTAGAAAATTCAAGAAACTTGGAGGGAAAGGAAAAGAAAAATCTAGAAAATTTGGAGAAAAATTAAGGGCCATGACCGGCCACATGCATATACTTATATATATATATATAAGTGAGGACCAAACAAGACATATGCTTCATCATTTAAAGTCTAGAAAATTCAAGAGAGTGAAAGAAAAAGAAAAGAAAGAAGAGAGGGAGCTGTTCGGCTGAAGCAGGCCAGTTTTGGCCATGAGAGATTGATGAAGAAAAATTATTTCCTTCCATGTTTTCCACCCTTTGGAAGGTGCTAAACAACATGGGGTAGTTGTTGAATCAAGCAAACCCCTTGTTCTTGCCATTCACTACCATGGCCGAATGAAGAAGGAGGTGGAACAAGGCAAGTTTTAATTCTTTTTTTCATGTGTCATGCATGATTTGTTGGTGTTGTAGTATGTAGAATTGAATGAAGAACATGAAAATATGGATGTGGAGATTGAACCGTGGAAGTGGTCATTTGGCCGTGTATGTTTGTTGTATGTTATGAGTGATGAGTTAATTGTGTTTAGCTTGTCGTGTGTGTTGTAACGTGTTGAAATGAATGAAATACATGGAATGATGATGTTGATGTTGTAGCGAGAGTATGGGCTGTTTGGTGTAGCAAAGTAATGAACCATGTATCTAGTAGCTTACTTGTTGTTGTTGTTGTGAATTTTATGATGAAAATGAATGTTTGATGGTGCAAATTGAAGATAAGATGGTTGTGGGCTGATTTGGGACGTTATGTGATTTCAATATGCTTTCTTGAATTCATGGAAGTAATGTTATAAATGTGTGGAATTGTCGATATAGTTTATGAGTTTGAAAGAAAGAATTAAGTCGTTATTGTTTTTGTTGAAAATGGAAGGTGTTGGATGAAGAAGTATGTAGATTAAGTTGTTGGAACGTTATGTAAATTGAATCGAAATGAATTGAATAATGAATTGAATGTTGCTTGTAAGGTTGTTGACATTGTGGCCGTATTCTATTCTCGGGTTGTTGTTGTTGAATTGGGCCGAGCCATATTCTCGGGATGGTGTATTTACAGGGGAAATGCTGCCGAAATTCCGGCAGACAGAGTGTAAATCTAAAGAATCAACTCATAAATGCCCCTAACTAAGGTTTGGTAAACCTGACCAAATTGTAGATTTTGGTGGATTTGCAGCTTGGATTTGGAGTAGCGGAAAAAGGTATGTGAGGCTTCACTCTCTTTCTATGGCATGTCTTAGATGTAATAGGCTTGAATACGTGTCTCGGGGATCATTCTAATCCTAGAAATCCGAGCTTGAATTTGGCTACTATTCATTCAGTAGAATTGAACTAAATGCCTATGAATAGTCGAAAGAATTGTCTAGACACCTAGAACTTGCATGAATAGGATCCGTATGCCCTAAGGCTCTCATACGTCTTGTCATGAAACGTGTTATATGTAAATGGTGTTCGCCGCCTCATTTGACTCGAGGTGGGCCCACTATTCCCTAATTTCCTCCTATGGCTCCCTTCGGTTTATTCCAATATTACAGTTAAAGGAAACTTTTGGATATTAATTTCGACTACTAAATAAAAATTGTTTTAACTAACCCTTGACCCCAATGCATGATTTTTCCTTACAAAAAGGTTTATAAGTGTTTTCCAAAATATTCTTTTTCTTCAAAAACCAAGTTTTACAATATTGAAAGTCTTAATGACTAAAGCAACGACTATGATCCTATAATGACTATGGTTCTATGACGACTATGATTCTATGATGCCTATGATCCTATGATGACTATGATGGCTATGATTCTATGATGTCTATGATTCTATGGGGACTATGGTTCTATGATGGCTATGGTTCTATGATGACTATGACTCTATGATGACAATGATGATGTCAGATATGCTATGCCTATGACCCGATATGCTATGATATGTTCTATGTTGATGGCCTCGCCTTATGATTATCGTTCCTCCAAGGTGAGACAAAGCGTCCATGATTATTCCATAATGCGATCGGAGGATTCCGACCTTACGTCACTCCGATAAGTACATGATTTCCTTGGGCTCTCTTGCATGCTAAATATGAACATGGGTTGGGGGGATGGGATACTTGAATACTTGAAAATTGGGAAGGAAACTATGTTTCATTGCCACACGGTCGGTAACCGGCTTATCATCCCGGACGCGGGATGCCGGACGCGGGATTTATGGCCGAGCGGAGTATTCCGGCGCTATGTGGGCGAGCCGCCTCGTGCGGCACTATGACCCGATATGACCAAGTAAGCATGCATGGCATCCGCCCCCGGGGCACTCATATGCACGAGTTACTCGCTATCCTATGATATGTTCTATGTTCTCCATGCGGTATATGATTCATATGCTACGAGTCACGGCTTGACATGACATGTTCTATGTTTCTATGCGGTTATTGTTCATGTATACATTTCTTACTATGTTACTATCATGCTCTTTCATACTCGGTACATTATTCGTACCGACGCCCCTTCTTGTGGGCGCCGCGTTTCATGCCGCGCGGTACCCCCGGCACGAGTAGAAGTCATTATAGAAGATGTTCCAGCAATGTTGGCAAGCTCCACTCGCCCGGAGAGTTCTTTGAGTCAACACACGAGCTATGGTCCATGATTACAGTTAGAGACTTTGCAGACAGAGTCGTGGGTCTAGAGTGTCAGCCTAGAAAAAACGGAGTTCCACTGGTTGATGTGTTTTTATTTTACGGAGCCCTCATATTTACAAACTGCGTTTACTTGAGAAACGACGAAAAGATTTTGAAAAATTTTACTATGTATTTTAATTTACTTTGTCTTATGATTCCAAGAGAGCATGTGTGTACTAAGAGTCCGAGGGTTCGCTCGGCTCCGAGTATGGGGTCGGGTGCCCATCACACCCTAGTAAAGTCGGGGTGTGACAAAGTGGTATCAGAGCAGGTCGGTCCAAGGGTTGTCTGCAAAGTCGTGTCCGGCGAGTCCCGTTTATGGGTGTGAAGCCGGCCACATTTATAAACGGGGAGGCTCACGGGGCATCTAGGAATGGTTGACCTTCTTCTCTCTATGATCGTGCGATAGAGCCAAGTCCTAGGACAATGGAATCCCCCATGCGAGGCCTTACCTACAACGAAAGAAAGTGAGAAGTGATATGGAAAGTTCAAGGACAAGTATTGATGTTACGTTACGCCACCCGGCTTGCCAATCGGTATGGGCGAGATGAGTCGTATATATGTAAGCCTACAAGGTATTGCTAATAACTGGCAAGTAATAATGAAGATAATAAAGAAGGCCCTACCGAAATGGGCACGTCTAAGAGAAAGAAGCGTGAAAAGGAAATACGATAAACGATTAAACGAGATGCGATGTTTCACACAAGGGTTATGGATTTGGCGCGACGACGAAGGTGCGATCACTACCTCGGGAACACAGGCCCGAGATAAGAAGTGATTATGCACACAAGTGAAAGGTGAACATTCGGAACTAAAAAAGGGCAAAATAGTAATTTCAAAGAAAGGACGTATTATGAAAATGTCTCGAAAGTTATAAAGTTTTGATGGGCCTCAGATCGAGTAGTAAAGGCCATGTGAGGAAGCGGACGTAAAAGTATCAGCACTAGGACACCGAATTTCAGTGAAGTTTCGAAGTTAAGCGTGCTCAGATGAGAGCAATTCTATGATGGGTGACCACTCAAAAAAGTGAACCAAAAGCTCTGCAAATTAAGATGCAAGGGACGAATGAGCAGTTAAGAGTAACCTAAGGAAAACAAGAATATATGGATGGATGGAGACTTTAAGAGGACGCGTAAGATGAGGTGGATTAGTTCGGAAAAGAGATAGAAAGTGTGTCATAGCCCTAAAACTAGGATAGGCTTGAACAACGTTTGGACGTATTTTGTGGACTAGTGGATAGTAATTATATATATGTATGTATGAAGGTGTAGGATGCACGTGAATCCCAACAACCGAAGTCACGGTACAGAAGGCAATAATTGAGAAAAGGGTACCGAAGTTCGAGTGATAGCAAGAGTAAATGGTACAAGTGTTGCCAAGTAAGCCGTTATTATTCTACTATAGATTGAGATTGAGAATGAGGATATGAGACGGAGTATAAACGGATAATGGTATAGGCACACTCCAAAAAGGGGGGAAGCAGGTGAGAGGAATGTAAGGATGAGATAGAGATAGTTGATACGGTAATATGTTTGATATGGATGCTTGGATTACAAATGAAACCCCCTTCATGGAAATAAGTCAGTGAGATCGGGAAACCGACAATGAGTGGATAGAAGTCCGGATAATGTTTAAGGTAATATGAGAAGTTCGCACAAACTTTGAGTAGTGCGACGCCAGAAAATGGACGTATATAAAGAGAAAGAGTATGACAAAGAGAACGGTATTGGATAGCTTAAGACCTAAAATGAAGGACGGAGAATAACTTCAAAAAGGGAGCTCCCCCGAGGTGCTTATAAGACCCTGTAAGACTAGTTGAACATTCGAGGACGAATGTTCCAAAAGGGGGGAAGGATGTTACACCTCGCATTTTTTTTGCACATTTGAATATTTCGAGTTAATGGCGGGAAGTCGAGGACGAGGTTATATTTTAGTTTGGTTGGATGCGCAAGTCGCTTATAATATTATTGGCATGGAGTGTGAAGGGCAAATTTGGAATTCGGAAATTATTATTTATGACTTGTGGGAAAAAAAAAAGAAAGAGAAAAGAAGGAAAAGACATGGAGCATGTGCATGGTCATGTGCACATTTTTATAGTTGTATATAAATATATGGATAACCTAGTAAGTATGGTAGTCATCTTTTATTAATTAGAAAATTCAAGAAACTTGGAGGGAAAGGAAAAGAAAAATCTAGAAAATTTGGAGAAAAATTAAGGGCCATGACCGGCCACATGCATATACTTATATATATATATATAAGTGAGGACCAAACAAGACATATGCTTCATCATTTAAAGTCTAGAAAATTCAAGAGAGTGAAAGAAAAAGAAAAGGAAAAAGAAGAGAGGGTGAGTCATTGAAATAAGGCCAGTTTTGGCCATGAGAGATTGATGAAGAAAAAAATTATTTCCTTCCATGTTTTCCACCTTTGGAAGGTGCTAAACAACATGGGGTAGTTGTTGAATCAAGCAAACCCTTGTTCTTGCCATTCACTACCATGGCCGAATGAATAAGGAGGTGGAACAAGGCAAGTTTTAATTCTTTTTTTTCATGTGTCATGCATGATTTGTTGGTGTTTTAGTATGTAGAATTGAATGAAGAACATGAAAATATGGATGTGGAGATTGAACCGTGGAAGTGGTCATTTGGCCGTGTATGTTTGTTGTATGTTATGAGTGATGAGTTAATTGTGTTTAGCTTGTCGTGTGTGTTGTAACGTGTTGAAATGAATGAAATACATGAATGATGATGTTGATGTTGTAGAGAGTATGGGCTGTTTGGTGTAGCAAAGTAATGAACCATGTATCTAGTAGCTTACTTGTTGTTGTTGTTGTGAATTTTATGATGAAAATGAATGTTTGATGGTGCAAATTGAGGATAAGATGGTTGTGGGCTGATTTGGGACGTTATGTGATTTCAATATGCTTTCTTGAATTCATGGAAGTAATGTTATAAACGTGTGGAATTGTCGATATAGTTTATGAGTTTGAAAGAAAGAATTAAGTCGTTATTGTTTTTGTTGAAAATGGAAGGTGTTGGATGAAGAAGTATGTAGATTAAGTTGTTGGAACGTTATGTAAATTGAATCGAAATGAATTGAATAATGAATTGAATGTTGCTTGTAAGGTTGTTGACATTGTGGCCGAGTTCTATTCTCGGGTTGTTGTTGTTGAATTGGGCCGAGCCATATTCTCGGGATGGTGTATTTACATAATGGATATGATTTAGCCGAAATTCCGGACAAGAGTGTAAATCTAAAGAATCAACTCATAAATGCCCCTAACTAAGGTTTGGTAAACCCGACCAAATTGTAGATTTTGGTGGATTGCGGCATCAATTTGGAGTAGCGGAAGAAGGTATGTGAGGCTTCACTCTCTTTCTATGGCATGTCTTAGATGTAATAGGCTTGAATACGTGTCTCGGGGATCATTCTAATCCTAGAAATCCGAGCTTGAATTTGGCTACTATTCATTCAAGAGAATTGAACTAAATGCCTATGAATAGTCGAAAGAATTGTCTAGACACCTAGAACTTGCATGAATAGGATCCGTATGCCCTAAGGCTCTCATACGTCTTGTCATGAAACGTGTTATATGTAAATGGTGTTCGCCGCCTCATTTGACTCGAGGTGGGCCCACTATTCCTAATTTCCTCCTATGGCTCCTTCGGTTATTCCAATATTACAGTTAAAGGAAACTTTTGGATATTAATTTTGACTACTAAATAAAAATTGTTTTAACTAACCCTTGACCCCAATGCATGATTTTTCCTTACAAAAGGTTTACAAGTGTTTTCCAAAATATTCTTTTTCTTCAAAAACCAAGTTTTACAATATTGAAAGTCTTAATGACTGAAGTAACGACTATGATCCTATAATGACTATGGTTCTATGACGACTATGATTCTATGATGCCTATGATCCTATGATGACTATGATGGCTATGATTCTATGATGTCTATGATTCTATGGGGACTATGGTTCTATGATGGCTATGGTTCTATGATGACTATGACTCTATGATGACAATGATGATGTCAGATATGCTATGCCTATGACCCGATATGCTATGATATGTTCTATGTTGATGGCCTCGCCTTATGATTATCGTTCCTCCAAGGTGAGACAAAGCGTCCATGATTACTCCATAATGCGATCGGAGGATTCCGACCTTACGTCACTCCGATAAGTATATAATTTCCTTGGGCTCTCTTGCATGCTAAATATGAACATGGGTTGGGGGGATGGGATACTTGAATACTTGGAATCGGGAAGGAAACTATGTTTCATTGCCACCGGTCATCCCCGGCTTATCATCCCGGACGCGGGATGCCGGACGCGGGATTTATGGCGAGCCGGAGTATTCGGCGCTATGTGGGCGAGCCGCCTCGTGCGGTGCTATGACCCGATATGACCAAGTAAGCATGCATGGCATCCGCCCCGGGGGCACTCATACGCACGTTACTCCGCTATCCTATGATATGTTCTATGTTCTCCATGCAGTATATGATTCCTATATACGTCACAAACTTGATGACATGTTCTATGTTTCTATGCGGTTATTGTTCATGTATACATTTCTTACTATGTTACTACTCATGCCTTGCATACTTGTTCGCACGAATAATACCGGGCGCTCCCCGGGCGATGTCGGGCGATAAAGCCTTTGTCCAATAGATCTTTCATTATCCTTCAATTCTTTCAACTGTTGCATTCTCCACTCGGAGGGATAGATATGTTGCGTGTCCGGCAACAAATCTATGGTGAATTCTATTTCCGTTCGGGGGAAGACTTGGGAGTTCATGCGGGAATACATCGTGAATTAGTTTACAACCGAATCGATTTGGAGATGCGTTCGCTTTAGTATCATGCACACGGACCAAATGATAAATATATTTTACTTCATCTTTGTCCTTAAGGTACGAAATAAATTTACCCTTTGGCGACGCCGTGTTACACCCCATTCTATGACTAGTTCCCCCCGGAACCCTAGGAAACGAACTACCTTTTTCTGGCCAAATAACATTAGCGTAACAGGAAGCTAACCAGTCCATACCCATAATGACATCAAATTCAGTCATATCTAATTCCACCAAATCAGCTTTAGTGCAACGATCACATATAATCACAGAACAATCTTTATATACCCGCCTGGCTATAAGAGAATCACCAACCGGTGTAGCTACTTCAAATGGCTCGATAGGTTCAGGAATTATTCCAATTTTATTAGCAACGAGCGGAGAGATATATGATAAAGTAGAACCAGGATCAATTAAGGCATACACAGATCGAAAGAAAACCAATAATGTACCTGTGATAACGTTCGGCGAAGCCTCCTGGTCCTGACGGGTAGCCAATGCATATATGCGGTTCGAAGGACCGCTAGAATCTGAAGCCCCGCCACGGCCTCGACCGCGGCCCGCCGGTGGCGGCGCACCTCGTCCCGGAGGGCGTGTAGGAGAAGGAGAGAGGATGAACCAGCGGGCGATCTCGTCGGTACCGGTGTCACTACAAAACCACTCGCCATCGGACAATAACGCATAATATGGCCCGACGGCCACAAGAAAACAGTCATCGTGGCTCGGTAGCACTCCCGGAGATCTCCCACAATAAGAACAACGGGGCATGGGTGGTGATTGGGTAGAACCTCCGATCATCTCGCGAACCCCGCACTCGGAACTCGGCCGGCTCCGGATGGTCCCGCACCATCAAATCGCCTTGGTGGATCATATTATCAAATCATAGGATATCTATCTGACCGTTGTGGCTAGGGCTGCTCGCCTCTGAAATGTCACGACCCAACTCCGTAGGCCGCGACACATGCCTTAGTTGGACACTCATACGTACCTTAACCTAAATTAGCAAAATATTACAAATAAGCGAAAATAATAATTTAACAAGGACAAGTGGGCATGCCGCGCGAAGGCCGATAAGGCGTCACAAAACATAGATAAACTCTAAACGTACGCAAATCTCACGAAACATATACGTAACCCACACCACATGTCTACGTACCTCTGCGAACAAAACAAAATCATATGACGGGACGGGGCCCCGTCGTACCCCCGAAATGAATATGTACATATGAAATAAAAAGTCTATACCAAATCATGGGCTCCGACAAAGGAGCACTTCAAACAACCGAGCGTATAACCTAGGCGAACGGATCGGCAAATCAAACGTACGTACCGCGTGGCACGAAACGCGACCCCGAAGAAAGGGGGTCGGACGGAAAATGTACCGAATATGTAAAGCGAGAGAATGTAATAAATAAAATTAAAATCGAACGGAATGTGCGGAAAGCAAAACGAGATGCATAAGTAATCAAAAATGCGTATCGAAATCATAAGTAATGCATGCGAGAAAACATATGCTAAAAGCCGGCCCGCTATGGGACTCGGTGAACGAACATAGGCGCCCCCGTCTCCGGCGCCAAAACACATCATACTTCGAGTAGGGAATATCTCCGAAACAAATCATAACATACCAAATGGCCATATCGAACATAATCGGATGTCGCATAAGCGTACATGGCACATCATACTCCACAACCCATGCACGTATATACCATCGCCCCCTCACACCGGGCGCGGCGAACAATGCGAGAGACATACGCTTGAGAACATATCCTGGCCCGGCTCGGTGGGGGAAATATTGAGGCATCCACGAGTGGAGTAGTGAGAAACTAATGCAATAAAAATAACATATATATTTCCAGAGACTCAATGAGGCATAGCGAATGACAAATCAAAGTGATGAAATCGGACGGAAGCATAGTACGTACCTTTCGGACATCACAGTAGGTTATGTCAGGACAGAACGTTCGGATTCGTGATACAGATCAGAACACATCATAGGACTTAACGGAATATTTAAAATGATTTTTAAGTAATAAATAGAGGAGTAGTTAAAACGTTTCCTTTAAAGCCGCTCGAAGACAAGTCATAAACACCGAAGGGTAAAATCGGAAATAGTGGGCCCACCTCGGTCAAATGAGGTGGCGTACTTAAATCACGTTCGTTGAACTTCATAATATCATTAGTAAGTGTTTTAGAGTGATCGGATTAGATTTGTACAAATTCTAGATGTCTAAAATCAATCTAGTCAAATGTAACCTAATTAGGTTCAATTCCGTTGAATGAAAAAGGCTCAATTTTAGATGTAGATTCCGAGAGATAGGAGCGACTCCAAGGGCAAATCCGAAGCTAACACACCTAAGTCGTGCCATGAAAAGAAAATGAAAAGCTTTACATACCTTTCTTGTCCTTTGCACTTGCCAAAACTTCAATCCCGTTTCGTCAAAAATCGCAAATGGTCACTTTGACCAATTACTATTCATGAGACTTAGAAATTCTATTCTTGACCAATACTTGTCTATAAAAATTCCGGCAGCACCTCCCCTATAAATACGACACCCCGAGAATTAAACTCGGCTCAAAACAATCAACAACAACCCAACAACAACATCAACAACCACAACAAAACACAATATGATACAACTAATCAACTTTCCAACACAATGCAATAACTTCCATTCCAACTTCACATGTCCAAATCAATACCATCATATTCACATTCATTACTAACTAGAATCGTTACAATGCCATTTGGAAGCATTTCATACCATTTTTGCAATATATACACAAATTATACAAAATACACAACTTTCCACCAAAGTCATAATTTATCCAAATCTTCTAATCTTCAACATACATATTCATAACATATTTCCATCTTCTAAGTTCATCAACAAATATCATAATTTGCTCCTTAACAACTTAGTTCCATAATGTCATAAAATCATAATAAAATGGCATAAATTCCCACATTCTATTCCCATGCAAACTTTCATCATTTTTCCTATATTTACAATGCAAGGATCACAACAACACAATCACCATATTAAACAACATTAAACCATTTCCATTACCTCACATCTAATCCCACGGCCAACATGGAATTTTCAACTTCAATCCATTTTCGTTCTACTTTCATTTCCAATACAAATTCCACAATAATCACAACTATAATACAACATAAAATCAACTCATCCTTGCCTACACAACACATGCACATGCACGGCCACAACATGCACACACATTCACCATGCCAACTTCCATATTTTCATGATTTCTACTCATTTACATATTCCCCAACACAAACCAACCTTCATAACATAAATAAATGGGATGAATCCTTACCTTTTCTTCAATCTTCTTTACTTGAGTAAGTTGTCCATTTGAAGAAACAAGCCTTCTTTCTTCCAAACCAACCACACCAAGTTGTAGAGGGCACTTAATTTAGTAGGAAAACCACAAGAAATTAATTTTTGGAGAAAGATTTCAAAGGGGTAAAAATTGGGGTCATGGCCGAACCCCTACTTAGTCTTGCTCTTCATCTTTTGTTTCCTCCTTCTTCATGAAATATGAACACTCCTCTCTCTTATATATATATATATATATACCTTACATGCATGTGAGGGGCACATGCCCCTCTCTAGAGAATTCTTTCCTTTTTCTTTTATTTTCTAGAAAGATGACTAACTCATGTCATCTTTTCTTTCTTTCATATTATTATTTTTTTGTCACATGGCCATTAAGGCCCCTTTTAGGAATATTCATGAAACTTGGGTGAAATTCCCGTTTTGCCCTCGACTTTTCTTATTATTACCATTTTGCCCCTAGTCTTCTTTAGTGTTTCACATTCAAACTTCCATAACCGACATACCCATTTTAAGAAAAATCCAAACATGATCTTTTTCCTCACAAACCAAGGTTATTTCCAAATTTGCCCTTAACCTTCCTTAATATTTCCGCGTCAATATTTCCTTAAACATTGCATGCACATTAAGTAGAATCCAATTAGAACCTTAATTCCTACCATTCCGAATTATTTCCGACTTTTCCGATTACGCATAAAATGCGAGGTATAACATCCTCCCCCCCTTTAGAACATTCGTCCTCGAATGTTCAACTGACCTCATGGGGTCTCTTAATATTTCGGGGAGGTCTCCTTCTTCCCAAACACATACTCGAACTTGATCAAAACACTTGTAAGGGCCTACGTTTTTCAACTCCTTCTGTCATTCTTCGATATCCCCTCGCTAGGGCTGCTCGGGGTCCTAAATCAAATATACGGCAAACGAATCTTCGTCGAGTCGAAGACCTAACGGACGTCGGACGAGTCACACCCGGAATCGGAAGTACGAAGGTACGATAGACGTAATCATAATTTGACGTTGTCTTAGGCCGACTCAAAGTCGGAGTCAAACGTGCGTAAACATGTCGGACATTCCCACAGTCAGAATCAGACGTACCGAACTATATTGAATAAATCCGAGTCGAATCGTGCGTACCGACACATATACCGTACAGATTTACGGCGGGGTCGGGCGTACGACGTATGTAGGACGGATCCGTAATCGAGGCGTACATACGAGAGGTTTATCGGACGTATTCGTATCAGAGTCAGAGGTACAGAGATGTATCAAACCGATTTGTGATCAGAATTGAATATACAGAGGTACATTAGATAGAGACATAATTGGATTCAGAAGTACCGGAGTATAATAGGCAGAATTCCATCGAGGTCAGGGGCGCAGAAATATGGCATACGGGATCGCGTTCGGGGTCAGGCTATTTTTACTACTACTTTAGAGACCTATGGAAGTTTCCTCGTCACGTTTTACTTCTCGCTTGATTGCAAACTTGCTTCTCTCATTCTTACATAATGGTTTCCTACTTCGCTTATCAGCTCTTCCAAAGGTTTTTCTTAATCATATTCCTTATCCTTAATTCCTTCCAATATTTCCATTCTCTTACTCTCAATATCTTTACTCAATTGCTTTTCCAAATATTGTCTCGTTCGGGGTCGGTCCCTTAACATTTATTCTCATTCCCTTCACTTCATCCTTTGAACTCTTCCGATCACCATTTGTAACTCGCAATCAACGTAATTACTGTGGAAAAGTCCCACACATCATACACATTTATTTCTCACCCTTCAAACATTCATCCCTTATATTCCGTGCCGTAATACCTTTCGTTAATTGCATCCCGTGCGACCGCGCGACTTCGTAAGGGTGCTAGCCGCTTCACATACTTCCTTTTCCTTTAGGCCACCCCAAATTTTCATTTATTTCTTGTATTCTTCCCACTACGGTCTTACCTCTACATTCATACCTGTCACGACTCTTTTTCCGTCCATATTCTTATCGTAACCTACTATCATTTCCTTAAACTCGGAGCTTGTCATAATTCATCCCGTGTACTATAGTTATTCTTAGGTCTATCTAACCTCTCATTTATCCCCTTAAATTCCAAGTTTGCAAAATTCTTCAATTTCTTCCCAGGGGGTCACCCATCCTAAAATTGCTCCCCTCCTGAGCACGCTTAACTTCGCAACTTCGACAGATTCTAGTCCCTTAATGTCGGTATAATCACGTCCATTTCCACACACGACCTTTATTACATAATACGAGGCTAATCGAGGCCTTACAGATCCCGAGGCATATTCACAACACGTCCTTTCTTGTACAATTACTATTTTACCCTTCTTGAGCTTCGGTAATCACCTTTGCCAATTCTTATTGCTCGAAATCGTACGCCGCAAATACCCATAATACTATACGAGAATATACGACTTCGTATCCCACTCTAACCATTCGGGACCTTCTCGTTTCGTGTAACGGAACAAATATATTCAAACTTACCTGTGTGACCTTTCCCGTCACCACTTGCCATCTTCCGCCATATGTAAAGCTTGCGCAAGGAATTTTTATTTTCTATGACTTGGCTCTATCGCACGATCTAAGACAGAAAGAAGGTCAACAATTCCTAGATGCCCCGTAGCCTCCTGTTTATAAATGTGGCGCGCTTCACACCATAAACAGGACTCTACTAGACACGGTCTGTAGACATTCCGAGGACCTAACCGCTCTGATACCACTTTTGTCACGACCCAACTCCGTAGGCCGCGACACATGCCTTAGTTGGACACTCATACGTACCTTAACCTAAATTAGCAAAATATTACAAATAAGCAGAAATAATAATTTAACAAGGACAAGTGGGCATGCCGCACGAAGGCCGATAAGGCCGTCACAAAACATAGATAAACTCTAAACGTACGCAAATCTCACGAAACATATACAGAACCCACACCACATGTCTACAGACCTCTACAGAACAAAACAAAATCGTATGACGGGACAGGGCCCCGTCGTACCCCAGAATGAATATGTACATATGAAATAAAAAGTCTATACCAAATCATGGGCTCCCGACAAAGGAGCACTTCAAACAGCTGAGCAGATAACCTAGGCGAACGGATCAGCAAATCAAACGTCTGTACCTGCGTGGCACGAAACGCAGCCCCCGAAGAAAGGGGGTCAGTACGGAAAATGTACTGAATATGTAAAGCAGAGAATGTAATAAATAAAATTAAAATCAGAACGGAATGTGCGGAAAGCAACTGAGATGCATAAGTAATCAAAAATGCGTATCAGAAATCATAAGTAATGCATGCAGAAAACATATGCTAAAGCCGGCCCCGCTATGGGACTCGGTGAACAGAACATAGGCGCCCCCGTCTCCGGCGCCAAAACACATCATACTTCGTAGTAGGAATATCTCCGAAACACATCATAACATACCAAATGGCCATATCACATAACATAATCGCGATGTCAAGCATAAGCGTACATGGCACATCATACTCCACAACCCATGCACGTATATACCGCCCCTCACACGGGCGCGGCGAACAATGCAGACATACGCTTGAGAACATATCCCGGCCCGGCTCGGTGTGGGAAATATTGAGGCATCCACGAGTGGAGTAGTGAGAAACTAATGCAATAAAAATAACATATATATTTCCGAGACTCAATGAGGCATAGCGAATGACAAATCAAAGTGATGAAATCGGACGGAAGCATAGTACGTACCTTTCGGACATCACAGTAGGTTATGTCAGGACAGAACGTTCGGATTCGTGATACAGATCAGAACACATCATAGGACTTAACGGAATATTTAAAATGATTTTTAAGTAATAAATAGAGGAGTAGTTAAAACGTTTCCTTTAAAGCCGCTCGAAGACAAGTCATAAACACGTAAGGGTAAAATCGGAAATAGTGGGCCCACCTCGGTCAAATGAGGTGGCGTACTTAAATCACGTTCGTTGAACTTCATAATATCATTAGTAAGTGTTTTAGAGTGACCGGATTAGATTTGTACAAATTCTAGATGTCTAAAATCAATCTAGTCAAATGTAACCTAATTAGGCTCAATTCCGTTGAATGAAAAAGGCTCAATTTTAGATGTAGATTCCGAGAGATAGGAGCGACTCCAAGGGCAAAATCCGAAGCTAACACACCTAAGTCGTGCCATGAAAAGGAAATGAAAAGCTTTACATACCTTTCTTGTCCTTTGCACTTGCCAAAACTTCAATCCCGTTTCGTCAAAAATCGCAAATGGTCACTTTGACCAATTACTATTCATGAGACTTAGAAATTCTATTCTTGACCAATACTTGTCTATAAAAATTCCGGCAGCACCTCCCCTATAAATACGACACCCCGAGAATTAAACTCGGCTCAAAACAATCAACAACAACCCAACAACAACATCAACAACCACAACAAAACACAATATGATACAACTAATCAACTTTCCAACACAATGCAATAACTTCCATTCCAACTTCACATGTCCAAATCAATACCATCATATTCACATTCATTACTAACTAGAATCGTTACAATGCCATTTGGAAGCATTTCATACCATTTTTGCAATATATACACAAATTATACAAAATACACAACTTTCCACCAAAGTCATAATTTATCCAAATCTTCTAATCTTCAACATACATATTCATAACATATTTCCATCTTCTAAGTTCATCAACAAATATCATAATTTGCTCCTTAACAACTTAGTTCCATAATGTCATAAAATCATAATAAAATGGCATAAATTCCCACATTCTATTCCCATGCAAACTTTCATCATTTTTCCTATATTTACAATGCAAGGATCACAACAACACAATCACCATATTAAACAACATTAAACCATTTCCATTACCTCACATCTAATCCCACGGCCAACATGGAATTTTTCAACTTCAATCCATTTTCGTTCTACTTTCATTTCCAATACAAATTCCACAATAATCACAACTATAATACAACATGAAATCAACTCATCCTTGCCTACACAACACATGCACATGCACGGCCACAACATGCACACACATTCACCATGCCAACTTCCATATTTTCATGATTTCTACTCATTTACATATTCCCCAACACAAACCAACCTTCATAACATAATAAATGGGATGAATCCTTACCTTTTCCTTCAATCTTCTTTACTTGAGTAAGTTGTCCATTTGAAGAAACAAGCCTTCTTTCTTCCAAACCAACCACACCAAGTTGTAGAGGGCACTTAATTTAGTAGGAAAACCACAAGAAATTAATTTTTGGAGAAAGATTTCAAAGGGGTAAAAATTTGGGGTCATGGCCGAACCCCTACTTAGTCTTGCTCTTCATCTTTTGTTTCCTCCTTCTTCATGAAATATGAACACTCCTCTCTCTTATATATATATATATTCACCTTACATGCATGTGAGGGGCACATGCCCCTCTCTAGAGAATTCTTTCCTTTTTCTTTTATTTTCTAGAAAGATGACTAACTCATGTCATCTTTTCTTTCTTTCATATTATTATTTTTTGTCACATGGCCATTAAGGCCCCTTTTAGGAATATTCATGAAACTTGGGTGAAATTCCCGTTTGCCCCTCGACTTTTCTCATTATTACCATTTTGCCCCTAGTCTTCTTTAGTGTTTCACATTCAAACTTCCATAACCGACATACCCATTTTAAGAAAAATCCAAACATGATCTTTTTCCTCACAAACCAAGGTTATTTCCAAATTTGCCCTTAACCTTCCTTAATATTTCCGCGTCAATATTTCCTTAAACATTGCATGCACATTAAGTAGAATCCAATTAGAACCTTAATTCCTACCATTCCGAATTATTTCCGACTTTTCCGATTACGCATAAAATGCGAGGTATAACATGAAATCTCCAGAATACCCCGCAGGTCTGGCCCTCTTGGGCGGCCTCCTGTCACGGTCTCTGAAGGACTGCTCTGCTCGCTCGATGCCGGCCCTCCATCCCGGGGCGTAAGCCTCAGAATCGGCGATGTCCATATCACCGCGACGCCATCGCCACGCAGCTCTCAATCAAGTAGCGGTCCAACCCTATCACATATCGATGCATCCGATCGGCCATGTCCGCCACTATAGCAAAAAGTGCATATCGAGCCGTAGAATCAAACTCCAAATTATACTCACGAATACTCGTACCCCTCCGTCGTATCTCGCAAAAATCTATCAACTCTCGCCCTCCGCAACTCCCGGGGCAAAAAGTGACGAAGAAAAGCAAATTTCGTAAACTCGTCCCACGTGGCCGGGGGAGCACCTCACCCCGGATAGCTCCCAGACTCATACCACCAAGAGCAACATCCCGTAACCGTGTGAAGCTAGCTCGACGTACTTGGCCGCCGAAGCCCGGCCAATCTCAACGAACGCCGCATCCGTTCGGATAAAGTCATGGGGGTCCCCTCGGTCAAAGCGGACCCGAAAACTCGGGGACCGCATGTCGAAAATCGCACCCCTCGACCGTCACGTCCGTCATCATCATCGCCCTCGCCCGCGTCCACGAGCTCGTCCCGCCACTAAAGTCGTCGAATCGCACCGCCTCCTCAACGTCCTATCCTCCACCCCGGGCTGGGGAGCTGGAGGCGCGGCGCCGGGAACCGCCGGAGCCGCCGAGGGACCTACTCCGCCTCCTCCGGCCGGAGTGGTCGAACCCTCTCGACCGGCACACACGGCGTAGTCCGAGTACGAGCCCGTGTAACTCTCGGCGCCCGACTAGTCTCTCCTGCCATCGCCTTGCCCTTCTGGGTGGCCGTTGCCTTCTTCGGAGGCATCACTGAAAAATATAGCAATCGGTCAGAAAAGGGTCATCCTAATAGCACAGTTCTACCGCACGATCTAAGATTCAAAGAAAAGTAACACCCTAGATGTCCTGTAGCCTCCTGTTTATAGATGTGGTGCACAACACACCGATAAACAAGACTCTACGGGACACGGCCTGTAGACATTCCGAGGACAAACCGCTCTGATACCACTTTTGTCACGACCCAGCCCCGTGGGCCGTGACTGGTGTCCTATTTGGACACCCAAACGGGCTTTCATATCAAATCATCATAATTTATCCTAACTCAGATATCATAGTCATCATTTTAAACAGAAGTAAAAATAAATACCAACTTACGCGGTCGCAGATATAAAATGCCATATCAAAGTCAGAAGAGCGGCGGAATGTCCATCGCCGAACATATATACACATATGCAGACATATGGGCCACTACGGCCTCCGCACAAACGGACCGCATTAAGATACAAATCACAACCAAAACAAACACACTTAGGACCCTCGACCCACATATATGACTACGTGCCTCACAAACTCGTAATCGTAAACATATGACGGGACAGGGCCCCGCCGTACCCAAATCGTCCAAATATACAGAAACATATACATGGCAAAAACATATATACCAAAAGATGGGCTCCGGATCAAAAGGAGCAATCCAAGATAGCAGGGTGCGTAGCCTACACTGGAGGATCACCCGAACGTATATCTGTACCTGCGGGCATGAAACACAGCCCCCGAAGAAAGGGGGTCAGTACGAAGGAAGTACTGAGTATGTAAAGCACAGAGTACAGAAATCCAAACCGCAGGTGAAATGTGAGCACAGAGAAAAAAAAATACCAAACCAAGTATCAAAACCTGTACTAAAACATATGTAAATAATACAAATCAAATCATGCACATCGCTCAGGAACGTGGCTACCACCCGACACTGGTGCCACAACACAGCATACTCCAGAAGGTTTCAAATCTCCGTACAAACCCCAAACATATCATATCTCACATATCATGTCGTGACATATCGTGTCATCGGAACAAATCATATCATTAGCCATATCACAACATAACTCCATATACGGTAACCGGCCCTATGGCGAGGTCTCGGAAACCGAAACACAACATACTGCCGAATTTATCATAAGGCGCACGATTACAAAGCCGGCCCGGGATCCGGCGAACGATATCACAATAACATGCACGAGCGGAGTAGTGAGAGGCTAATGCAATTTACATGTAAAAATATTTGTAAAAGCATAGTATAGTCATGTGACGACAATTTAAGCAAACTAGTTTAAATGATTGGGCAATATGAAATCTGTTTCACAAAAGTATATCAATAGTCGAACTTGTAATTCAAATACTTATTAGAACATATTTGAGTCATTAGAACATCATTCTTTGATAACCATAATCATATGCAAAAGTTTCTTTTTAACATCATACCACATAAGCCAAAATAGGACAATCAGAGGGAACCTCGAGCAGGGGCCCACCTCGGTCAAGTCGAGGTGGCCTACGTAATTTCACTAGTATTAGGTCCTATGGGAACATCCACGAAAGTTTCAAGGCAAACCCGAGTTCATTTGGGAAGGTCACGTGTTTGGACATCTTCCAAAGAAAATATAAGAATTATAGTTCAATTGTGCTGAATGAATAGTACTCAAAATTCAACTCGGTTTTCCAAGAGCAGAATTATTTCCGGGGTTCCGATTTCAACCTAGTATGACTAAGACATGCCAAATGGAGAAAAGGTAGGCTTTACATACCTTACGCGCGTCTTACGCTCGCTTAAACTCAATTCCCGTTTCGCCTTAATCTACAAATGACCACATTTACCAAGTATGAGTTATAGATTCTAAGTATTCAACTTAAGGTCAAGTTTGTCTACCGAAATTTCGGCAGCACTTCCCCTATACATATGACATCCCCGAGAATCATCTCGGCTTAAAATATCAACAACAACAACCCAACAACATCAACAATCATCATAAACTATATTATGACATAAGTAGTCACCTTTCTACAGAATTCAATAATTTCCATCCAAACTTCCCATTATCAAACTAATATCAACATTTGTCGTATTCATTAACTAATTCAATATTATTCGAATACATTCCGATAACGTTCCAAACAATATTCACAAATTCAAGCATTCCCGCCAATTTCCATATTCTATCCAAAGCTTCTACAAGTGCAACAACGCTTCCAAATCACATTGTTTTCCTTCTAAGCTCACTAACAACAACCATAATTAACATTTAGGACTTTAATTCCATACTTATATAAAAATCATATAAATTCACATAATTTCTCATAATTACATACAAGCAATTCCAATGCCAATTCAAGTCATTAAACCTTTATTTGCATCACCAAGGTCACAACAACACAACTAACAAACTAATTGAATTTGAATTCATTCCTCCTCCACACCAACATGGCTCACGGCCAAACATGCTATTCACACACACACACGCCATGCACACACACACCACACTTCCATAATTCTCATCTACTTCTAATCATTATAACATGCAAACTTATTCCATAACACAAGAAATGGAATTCTTGCCTTTTTCTTCAATTTCAACTTTGCCGCAAACGTCGCTCTTTCGCTAAACCAGTTATATCACGTCGGAGGGCGTCCTAAACTTGACAAGAGTTCAACAAGAATAAGATTTTTGGATCAAAGTAGAAGGCTAAGAATTTTTTTTTTCTAAGGGGGGTTTTGGCCGAGTGCCTCTTTGGAGGTGTTCTTCAAAATTTTTTGTTTTGCTTTCTTTTCTTGAATGTTCCATGGCTAGCAATATATAATACTCTCTTAATTAAGTTGTCACATGTTGATCACATGACAACTTGTTATGGGTTTGGGCCAAAGACATGGCCGGCCACCCTTAGCATTTTTGGGCCTCATCTCTTTTGATTTTTGTTGAGCCCAATTAGCTACAAGTCTCGTTTTGTAATTTCCGAAACCAATTTCCAAAATTTCAATTTTGCCCTTGGCCTTATTCCGCACTTCCACACTAACATATATTTTTGAACCACTCATAGGTTGATGCAAACATTAATTTGACCCTATTTCTTACAAGTCAACATTATTTCAAATTTTTTCGAACATGCGAAAACACGGGATATAACACTATTAACGTTGTGTAGACCTTGGAGAGTCGAGACTTGAGTTCGGATTAACTTAGGAAGCGGCTAAGGTATGTAAGCTTAACTCTTCTTTCTTTGGCATGTCTTAGTGAAAAGTAAGCTGTGACACGTATCCCGAGGTAATTCCACTCATGCGATCCGAGCATGTTTATGATCCTTATTTGTTTCTTGATATTCACATTCTTAAAGTAGTCAAATTATTGTCTTTATGTCTTTTTCGCATAAATGGATTTCAAAGATTTCATAAAAGTTTGTTTTCAAAAAGAGTTTGTTTCCTAGACGATTCCGAAACTACGAACTTGCGTAACTTTCGCAGAAAGACTCGGATCGCTTCGATTTGTTCGTAGAACGTTCTAAAGTGAATAAAGTTTGTAACTTTCCGAGGCGAACTAGGATTGGTTTGACGTACGACTATGATCCCAATGGTTTGAATATGACTATGACCCTTATGGATTTATAAATACGTATGATGTATGTTATGCTTCCGAAAGATATTTGACATAACTATTGTCCGCTTTTCAAATGACATCCCGCTTAGACTACTTCATCGAGTCTCGAGTATGATTTTATATGCATATGGTTTGTCACTACTCCGCTTGTGCCAGCCTCAATATATCCTTCACTGCGTCCCGGGCCAGGGCATGTATTCGTGCAATTCCATTACATTATTCACCGCGTCCCTCACTAGAGGGCCGGGGCACGCTATATATATATATGATATGATGATGATGTGATGATATGGAGATGGTGGCCAGGATGGCATACCGAGTCCCTTGCTAGCGGGGCCGGGACACGCTATTCACCGAGTCCCTCACTAGAGGGCCGGGTACGGTATGTATATGCATGCATGATGATGATATGATTTTACTTACCGCGTCCCTTGTTAAAGGGCCGAGGCACGTTATATGAATATGTATATGCTGATTTTACCTACCGAGTCCCTCACTAGAGGGCCGGGGCACACTATAAGTTTACATGATGATTATATGAGTTGATATGCATGATAAACGTTTTCAAAGACAAGTTTTATGATTTTCTGTACTCATTACTTCAGTATGATCCCGCTTATTGTATTTCATGGTTTACATACTCAGTACATATTCCGTACTGACCCCCTTTCTTCGGGGGCTGCGTTTCATGCCGCGCAGTACACCCGCATGAGTCAAGATATTAGCGAAGATGCTCCAGAATGATTGGCGAGCTCCATTTTCTCCCGGAGTGCCGCCGAGCTAGAGCTTTATGATATGGTTTCATGTTCCATGCTAGAGACTTTGCAACGTTGTCGTGGGTATAAGATGTCGCTTATGTAAGCGGCTATGTAAGCCGATGCATCATTACGCATTGTATAAAAAAGTTTTATATGTTACGTATTTTCTTTGATTCAAGAAAGGCAAAAAAGCATGTTATTCTTTGAAAGATTTTCGTTATGTATTTGTGTCACGATTTGAGAGCCAGCGTGATTATGAGTATTATGTGAGTCAGCGGGTTCGCTCGGCCCTAAATAAGGGTCGGGTGCCCATGACGCCCTAACAGAAATTAGGGTGTGACAAATTGGTATCAGAGCGGTTCGTCCTAGGGGTTGTCCGCAAAGTCGTGTCCGGTAGAATCCCGTTTATGGTGTGAAGCGCGCCACATTTATAAACAGGAGGCTACGGGGCATCTAGGATGGTTACTCTTCTTTGACATCTTAGATCGTGCCGTAGAGCCAAGTTATAGGAAATGAGATTCCCGACATTGACCTTTGATTTCAGCAGAGAAATGGCATCAGTAGAGGAAAGCGATTAACGCTATTGAAAGCTACGAAGCACGCAGGTAAGCAACGGTACGAAAGATACATGTCGGGTAAGATATGGAAGCACGATTGAAATACAAGTTGTGATCAAAAGAGAAAGTAAGCAAGAAAGTGTAACAGGTGCCGTTTGAGTTGGGAATATGAGGTACGTTCATTATTTTTGTACTGTTGATGATAATGGGGGCCCTGTGAGGCTGTGATATGATGCGATATGCATATATGTGTGTTGGCCCTGTGAGGCATTGTTGGTATTTTCTGTGTACAGGTTTTGAGATAGTAACAAGCATTCAGAGAAACTCGCCGAAATTTTCCCGTAAATAAAGTAAAAATGAGATATAGATTTGTAATATGTCTCTGGAAGGTTGTGCCAATGGTAATGACAAAAAAAAAATTGACTAAGATACGAGTGCGACCTCCTGAAAGAAGTTAATTCCGGAATTGGGGATAACAATAATTGGAAGTTTGATATTGACACGGTGAAAAGAATTTGGAAAAGACTTGTAGCCCTAAAAGGCGATCCAAAAAAAAAAGGGGGGGGGGGGCTGGTGAGTCGTGATGGAGTGTTATTTAAGGTGTCGACCGAATGGATAAGTAGGGACGAATTACGACGAGTTTATAGTTAAAGGGAGTAATAGGATGATTAGGACAAGAGTACGGAGGAAAGGAATTGTGATGGGTACGAATGTATCGATAAGACAGTTTGTGAAACGTTAAGGGTAAAGTTGACCAGAAAGGAATAAGAAGCGTTACAAAATAGGATTGGTTACAGGTAAGATATAGTGAAGATTGTCATGGAAATAAGTAAAGCCTAGTGAGAAAGTGGCTAAAGCTATGACGTGGTCTACGTAGCTAGAAGATAAAGGCAAGCGTGAAACGGGAAGAGTGAAATATAGAACGAATGAGAAAGGCTTGTCAAGTTCCGTAGGAAAAGTTTGGAATAAGCGTTACATAATAGTGGAAATGATAGCGAGTGCAAAAAAGGGTAACGGAAGAAGAAAATAAGGAGGGAATGAGACAAACATAGTAATAGGCCACGACATATGTGTAGTCAAGGATACGAGTACCATAAGTGATGGGGCTATGAAAGACACGGATATAGAAAGGATGAGGAACGGGGTGAAATGGGAACAGAAATTCGAGGGCCGGTAACCAAGCATCTATAAGTAATGACGATCAAAGTGAGCTCATCGCCGTCAGGGACCTGGAAGTTCAGGACGAAAGTGTTATATCCCGAGTTTTTGCCTATTCGGAAAAATTCGAAATAAGCTAGGCTTGAAAGGAATAAGGCTATGTTGACCTTATTTTATAGGTGTGTGTTGCTCATGACCTATTAATGTGGAAATAGCGGGAAAGGCGAGGGACAAAAATCGGGAACTTCGGAAATTAATTTCGGAATTTTAAGACGAGGCCATGACCAATTGGGCCAAAAGAATAAAAGAAGAGCAAGTTGGCCCAAAATTAGGGGGTGGCCGGCCAAGCCTTGGCCCAAGCCCCTAATTTTATTAATTTTCCATGTGATCATTATATGTATTAATAGAAGCTTCAAGAGAAAGAAAGAAAAAGCAAGAGCAAAAAAGAAGCTTTGAGAGAAAGAGAGAAGCAACCATTCGGCTGCCTCCCTTAGCCGAGTAACATCAAGAAAGAGTGAAGAAAATAAGTAGTTTTCTCTAGCAATTCAACTCATTAGAAGGTAAGGAACAACATAGAGTGATTGTTGAAGCTTGCAAAGCACTCCTCTTGCTAAAGAGAAGCCTAGCCGAAGTGGAGAAGTGAAGAGGAAAGGTATGGTTCAATCTTTGTTCTTATGTGTTATGCATGGTTTGTGGATATTGTAGGATGTGAAAATGAATGAAAAACATGGAAATAGGAATGTTGAAGTTGAACCGTGGAAGTGGCCCTTTGGCCGTGTATGTGTGTAGTGTTATTAGTGATGAGTTAATTGTATTTAGCTTGTTGTGTGTGTTGTTGTGATGTGTTGAAATGGATAGAAATCATGAAATTTTGAAGGTTTGAGGGCTGGCCGTGTATGGGCGCTTCGGGGGCAGCCATGGTGAGTTGATATTATATGGTGTTTTGGTTATCGTCGTCATGCGTTATATGATATAAAAATGATGGTTAATGATCCCTAGTTGAAACAAAAATTGTGTGGGCTGATTTTAAGGATTAATATGACGTAATGTAGTTTCTTGAACTTTTAAGAATAAGGTTGTTTAAGCATGGTTTGTTGGTGTAATTTGTGAATTGTGAAGGAAGAAAATATGTTGTTGATGTCCCTAATGTAGTTGATGGATTTCGGGTAAGTTGACTTGTTGTTTGAGTTGTTTGGACATTATATGGACCCCTTGGGATGTTCTTACGACACATTTGAATGGCCTCGGATTATTATTTGTATATGTAAGCATTGATGATAGTTTGGATACATGAAGTTGAATTGAACATAATTGAAATGTGTTGGAATATATATTGTAAATTGATATTGTAGTTTGGTTGTTGGCTTGGTTGTTGTTGGATTTGGCCGAGTATAAATCTCGGGGTTGGTGTATTTACAAAGAGAAGTCTTTGCCGAAATTTCGGTAGAATTTAATGTTCGTCTGGAATTGAGTTCATAAAGACTTATGGCTAATGTTAATATACTTGGCCTTATGTAGATCTTGGCGTACCCGAAGTTTGAAGGTTGACTTTGCTTGCGAGCGGATAAGGTATGTAAGGCATCGCTTTCTCTTCTTGGCATGTCTTAGTGATGTTAGGCTATGACCCGAGCCTTGGGGTAATTCCACTCTTAGAATCCGAGCTTAGGTATGTACTTTGTTCGTTCCTTAAGATCTACTCCTTAACGGGACCAAGATAAAACTTCCATGTTTTCAAAAGATTGAATTTCAAAGGTTTTATGAAGAATTTTAACTACAAAAGGGTCCCGAACTTCAAACGTCCGTAACTTTTGCATACGAGCTCGGAACGCCCCAAAACATAATAGGTAAACTCATAAGGCATAACTTTCCCCTAACTACCGTAGTCGGGCTCGGATGGGGGCCGGCACCCGTTCGTGGGGCCCGCGACTTTTATGCTCGTCCTTAATGGTTTTTGAGAAAATTTAGTGCTATTTTCTCTTCGACTTCCGCAAATGGATTTCTTATTGGTTTAATGAATTATGAATATGATTTTATGCATTTAGTTACTCACGACTCGCTCGTGCTTATGGTCATCACCACGTTCACCGGATCCCGGCCGGTTATGCTTCGTGCGCATTATGATATACATTCCGGTGTGATGCTTTGTGTTACGGTTCACCGAGCTCCTCTCCGAGGGCGGTTCCGTTTGGTGTGATGCCGTGTTATGGCGTTATGGATGGCTATGATGTGTTACGGGGATTTGTCGGGTTACGGAGATATGAAATTCTTCTCGGTGTGATGCCGTGGCGTGGCGCCAACGACAAAGCGGGCGACCACCGTTCTAAGAGCCTATGCATGCATTATATTTTTAACCGAATATTTTAATATTTTGCATATTATGTCTACTTTTGTACTTTGCCATCATGATTCTGTATTCCTGCTTTACATACTCAGCACATGTTCCGTACTGACCCCCTTTCTTCGGGGGCTGCGTTTCATGCCCGCAGGTACCGACGCTCAGTTTGAGGATCCACCCGCCTAGGGCATCTACTCTGCGTTTTGAGAGCGCTCCTTCGTCCGGAGCCCATATTTGGTATATATACTTTTCTGATGCATATGTACATATTTATTCAGGGGTACGACGGGGCCCTGTCCCGTCATATGATTTTGTTACTCTGTTTAGAGGTCTGTGGACATGTCTGTGGGTATGGTTACGTCTGTACAGATATATGTGTGTGTGTGTTATGTGTTTTTGGGCGGTCCACCCGCCGCGGCAGCCTAGTTGGCTCGCCTTTGTGTATGTTACGAGATTCTGTACAATATGACATATGTTTGCTATTCTGTGACAATCTGAGACCATATGTGATTATGTATACTTATGCGTGGTAGTATGCCAATTTTGAGCGTTAAGTGCGTACGAGTGTCCAACTCGGACATTAGTCACGGCCTACGGGGTTGGGTCGTGACAAAAGTGGTATCAGAGCGGTTAGTCCTCGGAATGTCCACAGACCGTGTCTAGTAGAGTCCTGTTTATCGGTGTGTTGTGCACCACATCTATAAACAGGAGGCTACAGGACATTTAGGATACTGCCTTCCTTTCTGATCTTAGATCGTGCGATAGAGCCGTGTTATTAGGATGACTTCTTTCTGACGAAATTGCTATATTTTCAGCTATGCCTCCGAGAAAAGCGACGGCAGCCCAGAAGGGCAAGTCCACAGCGCCCGGTGAGACTAGTCAGGCCCGCAGAGTCACTAGGGCCCGTACCCAGCCCCGAGCCGGAGACCGTGCCTCCGACCGGCCGCTCGGCGACGCCACCTCGTGTCGAGGGGATTAGAGAAGCAAATTTTTCTTGACCGGTCGCAGATCGAGGGCGGCTTCACCGCCGCCTAGAGCCCCGGACACACGAGCCTCTAGCCCCACGGCCCGGGGGCGGAGGATAGAGAGTTATGCGAGAGGCGGTGCGGTTATTGGTCGACGGGTGGCAGTGTCGGAGCAACGACGTGAGTCAGGCGGTGATCAGGTACATGGGGTAGGCAGCTCGAGGGCCCGTGAGTTTTTGACCTGTAACCCTCCGGAGTTCTTCGGGACAAAGCCTGAAGAAGACCCCCAGGAGTTTCTTAGGGAGATGCGGCCGCACCCACGGCTGATTAAGGCCTCTCCGACGGAGTCAGTTGAGTTGGCCTCATATAGATTGCATGAAGTCGCGGCCAACTGGTACGAGTCCTGGGAATTATCTAGGGGTAGAGGAGCCCCTCCTGCTGTGTGGGATGAGTTCACGGAGGCTTTTCTGAGACATTTTCTACCACCCGAGCTACGGAGGGCCAGATTGGACAGGTTTCTATCACTCAGACAGCGAGGCCGCAGTGTCAGGGAGTATAGCTTGGAGTTTGACTCTCTGGCTCGGTATGCACCTACGTTGGTAGCCGACATGACCGATAGGATGCATCATTTTATTAGGGGTTTGGATAAGTATCTGGTCGATAATTGCCTAGCCGTGGCTGCCCAGCCGGGAATGGATATTGCCCGCGTACAGGCGTACGCCCAGGGCATGGAAGATAGACACAGGGGACATCAGCCGGATCGAGATTTTGACGGGAGCCAGCCCAAGAGGGCTAGGTCAGCCGGGTATGCTGGGGATTCTCGAGGCGGACAGCCTCAGCAGCAGTACAGTAGATATTCCTCCCAGCCATCCCGGAGTACACCTCCACAGCCTTCAGGCAGGAGGCCCGACAGTGCGGGATATTCAGGAGCGGGACAGAGCTCCAGGGCTTCATTCTCACAGACGGGCAGAGGTACCGATCAGCCAGGGCCATCCAGACCTCTGTGTTCCCACTGTGGGAGGCACCACCCTGGAGAATGCTATCGGGCCACAGGCGCTTGCTTTATTTGCGGGCGTCGAGACCACCTTATGCGAGATTGCCCGCGTGGAGGTAGTGCGAGTGGTGCGGCTCAACCTACAGGTTCAGGTGCCGGTTCCTCTTCTTCAGTAGCTATGCGCCCTGCGGGGCGGTGGCAGCCGGCACCGCGGGCGTGGTAGAGGTCGCGGCGGAGCCCCCGGGGCCAGCGGCCCATCGAACCGCATATACGCGCTAGCCCGTAGACAGGACCAGGAGGCATTGCCAGATACAGCCACAGGTACATGAATCCTTGTTAGAATTTATATTCTCATATATGCGTATCTGTAGTATAATTACTGCTTAACGGCGGCAGGCGAAAATTTGAGGGTCGATAATCAGGTATTGATAAATAGCGGTGATTAAAGCGTATTCATTGTTATTACGGATTTGGGAGGCTAGAGTAGGAAGTAGTAATATCCATAGGTGACAAGTGAATATGGAAAGTCGAGAGAAGGGCAAAATCGTAATTGTGTTACGAGGGCGTCCGGAAAACTACCAAGACTTTACTTCACTCCAAATTATGTGACAAAGGTCGTGTGGTAAGGTGAGCGTGATTTTACCAATGTTAGAGCATCGTATTCCATTGGAATTCCGAGGTTAAGCGTGCTAGAGTGAGGGAAATTTTAGGATGGGTGACCCCCCTGGGAAGTTTTGAAGGTCTTACAATTTCAGTCAAAGAGGTAAATGGAGAGCTAGAGCAGTCTAAAGGGACTTAGAATATACTGAGCAGGCGGAAAGCTTAGGAGGCTGCGTAAGCCGAAGCGGACTAAATCGGGTACAGCAAACAAAGGTGCGTCACAGCGCTAGAATCAGGGACAATTTGAGTGGTATCTGGGGGATCTTTTATGAGGAAGGTGCTGGCAGTTGTATATGCGTGTATCGGTATAGGTTAGCAGGTAATACCCTGTGCATGACCATATTAGTGGGAATACGGAGTCCGGCAACCAAAGCGACGATATAAGAAAGGCATTAATTGGACAAGACGACGAAGTTCAAGCGAGAAAGGGGAACAATGATAAGTGGCAATAAAATGAGTGTACCCCAAAAAGGGGGGAAGCGGGCGCGAGGAACGTAGAGAATCAGTTAGGAGGCTTACAGGGAAGAATACAACGAGAGAATGATAACGGATAATTTACAACGACGTGGTGAAAGAGAGTACGACTGTGTTGGATTAAAGGCGGCGACGTGGACAATAAAGGAAGACCCCCGAGACCCTTATACGACCTTATAAGATTAGCTGAACATTCGAGGACGAATGTTCTAAAGGGGGGAAGGATGTTATATCCCGAGTTTTTGCCTATTCGGAAAAATTCGAAATAAGCTAGGCTTGAAAGGAATAAGGCTATGTTGACCTTATTTTATAGGTGTGTGTTGCTCATGACCTATTAATGTGGAAATAGCGGGAAAGGCGAGGGACAAAAATCGGGAACTTCGGAAATTAATTTCGAATTTCAAGACGAGGCCACGACCAATTGGGCCAAAAGAATAAAAGAAGAGCAAAGTTGGCCCAAAGTTAGGGGGTGGCCGGCCAAGCCTTGGCCCAAGCCCCTAATTTTATTAATTTTCCATGTGATCATTATATGTATTAATAGAAGCTTCAAGAGAAAGAAAGAAAAAGCAAGAGCAAAAAAAAGCTTTGAGAGAAAGAGAGAAGCAACCATTCGGCCTCCCTAGCCGAGCAACATCAAGAAAAAAGTGAGGAAAATAAGTAGTTTTCTCTAGCAATTCAACTCATTAGAAGGTAAGGAACAACATAGAGTGATTGTTGAAGCTTGCAAAGCACTCCTCTTGCTAAAGAGAAGCCTAGCCGAAGTGGAGAAGTGAAGAGGAAAGGTATGGTTCAATCTTTGTTCTTATGTGTTATGCATGGTTTGTGGATATTGTAGGATGTGAAAATGAATGAAAAACATGGAAATAGGAATGTTGAAGTTGAACCGTGGAAGTGGCCCTTTGGGCCGTGTATGTGTGTAGTATGTTATTAGTGATGAGTTAATTGTATTTAGCTTGTTGTGTGTGTTGTTGTGATGTGTTGAAATGGATAGAAATCATGAAATTTTGAAGGTTTGAGGGCTGGCCGTGTATGGGCAGTTTCGGGGGCAGCCATGGTGAGTTGATATTATATGGTGTTTTGGTTATCGTCGTCATGCGTTATATGATATAAAAATGATGGTTAATGATCCCTAGTTGAAACAAAAATTGTGTGGGCTGATTTTAAGGATTAATATGACGTAATATAGTTTCTTGAACTTTTAAGAATAAGGTTGTTTAAGCATGGTTTGTTGGTGTAATTTGTGAATTGTGAAGGAAGAAAATATGTTGTTGATGTCCCTAATGTAGTTGATGGATTTCGGGTAAGTTGACTTGTTGTTTGAGTTGTTTGGACATTATATGGACCCCTTGGGATGTTCTTACGACACATTTGAATGGCCTCGGATTATTATTTGTATATGTAAGCATTGATGATAGTTTGGATACATGAAGTTGAATTGAACATAATTGAAATGTGTTGGAATATATATTGTAAATTGATATTGTAGTTTGGTTGTTGGCTTGGTTGTTGTTGGATTTGGCCGAGTATAAATCTCGGGGTTGGTGTAATTACAAGAGAAATGCTGCCGAAATTTCGGTAGAATTTAATGTTCGTCTGGAATTGAGTTCATAAAGGCGTATGGCTAATGTTAATGTACTTGGCGTTATGTAGATCTTGGCGTACCCGAAGTTTGAAGGTTGACTTTGCTTGCGAGCGGATAAGGTATGTAAGGCATCGCTTTCTCTTCTTGGCATGTCTTAGTGATGTTAGGCTATGACCCGAGCCTTGGGGAAATTCCACTCTTAGAATCCGAGCTTAGGTATGTACTTTGTTCGTTCCTTAAGATCTACTCCTTAACGGGACCAAGATAAAACTTCCATGTTTTCAAAAGATTGAATTTCAAAGGTTTTATGAAGAATTTTAACTACAAAAGGGTCCCGAACTTCAAACGTCCGTAACTTTTGCATACGAGCTCGGAACGCCCCAAAACATAATAGGTAAACTCATAAGGCATAACTTTCCCCTAACTACCGTAGTCGGGCTCGGATGGGGGCCGGCACCCGTTCGTGGGGCCCGCGACTTTTATGCTCGTCCTTAATGGTTTTTGAGAAAATTTAGTGCTATTTTCTCTTCGACTTCCGCAAATGGATTTCTTATTGGTTTAATGAATTATGAATATGATTTTATGCATATAGTTACTCACGACTCGCTCGTGCTTATGGTCATCACCACGTTCACCGGATCCCGGGCCGGTTATGCTTCGTGCGCATTATGATATGCATTCCGGTGTGATGCTGTGTTACGGTTCACCGAGCTCCTCTCCAGAGGGCCGGGTTCCGTTTGGTGTGATGCTGTGTTATGGCGTTATGGCTGGCTATGATGTGTTACGGGGATTTGTCGGGTTACGGAGATATGAAATCTTCTGGTGTGATGCTGTGGCGTGGCGCCAACGACAAAGCGGGCGACCACCGTTCTAAGAGCCTATGCATGCATTATATTTTTAACCAATATTTTAATATTTTGCATACTATATCTACTTTTGTACTTTGCTATCATGATTCTCGTATTCTTTTTTACATACTCGCACATATTCCGTATCGACCCCTTTCTTCGGGGTCGCGTTTCATGCCCGCAGTACCGACGCTCGGTTGAGGATCCACCCGCCTAGGGCATCTACTCGCGTTTTGAGAGCGCTCCTTCGTCCGAGCCCATATTTGGTATATATACTTTTCTGATGCATATGTACATATTTATTCAGGGGTACGACGGGGCCCTGTCCCGTCATATGATTTTGTTACTCTGTTTAGAGGTCTGTGGACATGTCTGTGGGTATGGTTACGTCTGTACAGATATATGTGTGTGTGTTATGTGTTTTGGGCGGTCCACCCGCCGCGGCAGCCTAGTTGGCTCGCCTTTGTGTATGTTACGAGATTCTGTACAATATGACATATGTTTGCTATTCTGTGACAATCTGAGACCATATGTGATTATGTATACTTATGCGTGGTAGTATGCCAATTTTGAGCGTTAAGTGCGTACGAGTGTCCAACTCGGACATTAGTCACGGCCTACGGGGTTGGGTCGTGACAGAAAGGTAATCATATCCATAGGTGAAAGGCAAATACCGAGGACCAAAGGAGGGCAAAATGGTAATTGTGTTACGAGGGCGTGTTGAAATCGTGAAGGCTTCAATTTACCCCCGCACTACGTGACGGAGGTCACGCGATAAAGTGGACGCAATATACGGCGTTAAAGTGTCGTATTCCGCCGTAGTTCCAAGGTTAAGCGTGCTAGAGTGAGAGAGAAATTCTAGATGGGTGACCCCTCTGGGAAGTTTTCTGAAAGTTCTATAAATTCAGACGCAAGAAGTAAATGAGAAGTTAGAGTGATTTAAGGATAAATTAAGAGCCTGAGGAGTGGATAGAAACCCTAAAAGGTCGCGCAGAACGGGGCGAATTAGATCGACAAAGAAGAGAAAGAGGCACATTACAGCTTTAGAGTTAAGGTGAGTTGGAATAGTGGTTGGGGATGTCTTGTAAGCAGGATAGTAGGGACTATATGTATACATAGGTACGCACAGGGTATCCTATACATGGTTAGATCAGCGGATATATGTATTCCGGCAATCAACGTGGCGGTATATGGAAGGCATTAATCGCCGAGTAACGAGAGTTAAGTGGAAAAATACATAAAGAGTGCAAATGTTACAAGGCAAGTCGATGTTGTTTCCACTACAAGATAAGCTTGGAAAGTGTTAATACAACGATATTTGGAAAGAAAAGAAAGCGAGTAGGCGGACGACAACGGGAACCAAAATGTCGGAATAGAAGTGCCGCCTAATTAAGATTGGAAATACGGATATAGAGCGGAGTATAATCGGGTAATGGCATAAGTACACCCCTAAAGGGGGGAGCGAGGGAGAGAGAGATAAGTGTAAGACGAAGACAATCGATGCTACCATGTCCTGGGTACGAACGCTTGGGCCGCAGGTAAAGCTCTTTGCGGAGACAAGCTAAGTAGATCGAAAATCCAGCAGTAAAGGGGATAGAAGTCAGGGTAATAAGTGAGATGGCGCTGGGAATTAATTGTAAGTATCTGGAATAACGTTAATTGTAAGTATCTGGAATAACGTGATATTAAGAAATGGAGACTTAAAGAGAGGATACGAAAAAGGAAAGTAACGAGTAGCTTACGGAGACATTGTGAAAGGTAGTATGGCTATATGGGATCAGAGGTTAAGATGTAGGCAATAAGGTGGTTGCTAGCAGTAGAAAAATTTCCTATGGTAGAAAGTAAGAAAAGCAGGGAAAAGGAAGTATGATAAGGTAGACTCCTAGCAAATGCGAGCACGGGAGTAAGATCTGGGATAGTACGAATCAGGAAAAGGAACGATCGTGACTAAGATTAAATATGCAGGTCGTGCAAGTAGCGCCATGTTACCTATGAATATTATACACCGGAGGTGAGATCAAGTAAATGCTTAACGAGAAAAGTTTAGGGTCGGTAACAACAATACGGTGATAATACTTTAGGTGCATTAAGGAAGGATGTTAGGATGGTTTGAGATAAATTACCGAGGTGAAACTAGTACTGAGAACGAACAGGACATACTTATGGTTGAACCAAAAATGTGTCCCGACGCCGGTGGTAGGAGAAGAGAGGCAAGGTAAAGTGAAACATAAGGAGTAATGAAGCTACGTTGAGACGGTTCTTAGAATCATTTGACCCCTTCGTACATTCGGGTAAAGATTACAACATCATGTGTGACCGGCAAATTAAGAGCAAGATCTGAGCAAGGGAACGATAAAAGAGTTCGAAGTGAAAACAAAGAAAGGACACGAGATAATGTGCCTAGAATGCTGCAAGTTGAGTAAAGAGATATTGTAAGACGATTTAAGCAAGATGATCACAACTAACTGTGTCACACCCCGACCTTACTAGGGTGTGATGGGCACCCGACCCCATATCTGGAGCCGAGCGAACCCGCTGACTCTTATTACATATATAAACTCTTGAATCAATTAAGAATAAAATATATATTACGCTCTTTTTTTTTTATAAGTAAGATCTGCCATCATATGGGGTCTGTGACATGAAACATAATAACATATTGACTGGCGAAGCCGTCTACAAAGCTGACACCCTATACCCATGACTCCCGTTCGCAAAGTCTCTAACATCAATCCGTAACTCCTAGCGTGCAAGCTATGACTCGGCAACACCTGCAACCAACGGAGCTCGCCAACTTCGCCGGAACATCTTCTATAATAGCTTCAACTCGTCTGGGTGTACCTGCGTGGCATGAGACGCAGCCCCCGAAGAAAAGGGGTCAGTACGAACAATGTACTGAGTATGTAAGGCAAGAGTAACAACATAACATCATGATATAAAACTTAGTGCACAATATAGAGTCAGAAAGATAACCTGTACCTCTGTTTGCCTCTTTAGGTGAGTATCATGTAAACCAACTTTACCTTTTGAAATGACATATGGATACTTACAAGTAAATTGCCCGACCATACAGGTACGGTGTAATGCTGCCCGTCCATGTAGGTACGGTGTAACGCTATCTGAGCATATCACGGAATAGAGAAGTAATCTGTACATTTGAGTGCCCCTTAGGGCGGATACCATGCATGCTAGCTTTCTTAAAAAAACATTTAAATATCTGCACGTAAGCTGCCCGATCACGTAGGATCGGTGTGTAAGCTGCCCGTCCGTATAGGAACGGTGTATAAGCCCGCGTCCGGCCTCCCGCGTCCGGGTATAATCGCCCACCGCAGCCGCGTGGTCGCCCGCCGCCCATTGGACGGCGCGGTGTGATACTGCCCGGCCATGTAGGCACGGTGTTATAAAAAAACATACTTTAATAAGCATGCATGAGAGCCCAAGTGAAAGCTACAACTCTATCGGAGTGACGTAAGGTCGGTAACCTCCGATTGCATTATTGTTATATCTCGCATTTTGTACGTCGGAATATTTTTAAGTTGGTTGCGACGAATTATGGACAAGGCTATTTTTCCGACTTTGTTTTAACACATAAGTTGTTTATGAATTTTGTTGGATGGAAATATTAAGGAATTTGGGGTTAAAAGTGAGTTATGGAAGGTTAGACATTTCATGAAAAATTGAGGCCAAAAGTGAAATTTGAAAATTTAAATTTCATGAAATTAAAAGTCATGTGGCCATGCACATGACTTGTGGGCCATAGGGCCATATGTACAAATTATATATGTAGAGGAAGATGACTAACTTAGTCATCTTTATTATTTTCATTTTCTAGAGAATTCAAGACAAGTTGGAGAAAAAAAAAGAAAAGAAAAAGAAGAAAAAAACATGGAGCATGTGCATGGTCATGTGCACATTTTATGGATATAAATATATATATGGATGACTAAGTCAAGCAAGTTTTCATCATTTCACCTCCTAGAATTTTCAAGAAATATGAAGAAAAGAAGAGGAGATGAAGGAAACGGCTAGGAGGGGATGGTTCAGCCAGCCCCATGGAGTGACCATGGAAAATTTATTTTCTTCATGCTTTCTTACTAATTAGAAGGTCCTCGTCGACGTGGAGTAGCCGTTGGAACAAGAAAACCATTCGTTGTCGCAAAACAACATCCTAGCCGAGTGAAGAACAAGTGAGGAAGCGTAAGGTTCAATCTTATTTTACATGTGTTATATATGATATGTGCATGTTGTAGTGCATGAAAATGGATAAAAATCATGAAGGGTGTGTGTTGCAAGTTGTGGCCGGAGTTTGTGATGTTGGAGTAGGCATGATGAACAAATTCTATTTAGTGTAATTTGATTGTTGTGTATGTTGTGGAGTGTGGAAATGAATGAAATTCATGTGATTATGGTGTTAATGTTGAGTCGTGCATGTGAGGTGTGGTGGCCGTATGTATGTAGTATTGTATAGGAATGAAGGACTATTTTTATTTAGTATGTTTTGGTTGTTATTGTTATGTAATTTGTGACGAAAATGAAGGTTTGATCACTCAAATGGAAGTCGTAGTTGTTGTGGGCTGATTTAGAACGTACTGTGGTCCTAGTATGCCTTCTTTAATTTATGAAAGTAATGTTGTAAATGTATGGATTATTGGTGTCGTTGATGGATTTGGAAGAAAAGAATGCATTGTGTTGTTCTTGCCAAGTTTAGATAGTTTCGGGTGGAGTAGTACATTGTTGGAGTTATTTTGAATATTGTATGGATTGCTTGGAAGGTTCTTGAATCGTGTTCGAAGGATTTTGGATTGTTGTTTGAATATGCGATCGTTAATATTAGTTTGAATATATAGTTGAATTGAATATGAATGAATGTTGTCGAATTGTGTAGAAAGGAATTATTGACGTTAGAATGCGTTTCGAATCACTTGGGATATTGCTAGTATGGTTGTTGGTTTGGTTGTTGTTTATTTGGCCGAGTTGAATTCTCGGGATGTCCGATTTATAGGGGAGATGCTGCCCAAATTTTTGTAGCCAATTCGAATTCTTGAAACCTTATGATTAATATTTGGTAAATATGACCAAGTGTAGATTTTGGACGAAACGGGACTTGAAGTGGGACGGGCGTAAAGGACGAATAAGGTATGTAAAGCTCTCCCATTTCTTCTCTTGGCATGTCTTAGACGTACTAAGCTCGAATTTGAACCTTGGGGACAACTTTATTCTTCGGAATCTACGTCTAAAAACGCCCTTTTTCATTCAAAAAGAATTGAATGGTTTATTGTGCGAATAGTTAGAAAAATTGTTTTAACCTCTAAAACTTGTGCAAATGAAATCCGATTACTTTAAAATACTCATAAATGACGTTATGAAGTTTGACATGTGTAATTTACATACGCCACCTCATTTGACCGAGGTGGGCCCACTTTGTTCGGATTTTTCCCTATTATTCCGCTTGAACTACTTTGGAAACAAAAACTAAGGAAAGTTTTAGCTACCTTTTTAATTTCTACAGAATAACTGTTATATTTATTTATTTGAGTTTTATGATCTACTTTGGAATTTGCAATTACTCCAGAAGGGTTATTCTGATATGAAATATTTCGACATCCGAAAGACTTATGCTCTGATTATTATTAAAGGTCCGCTATGAGATCCGTCATCCGTGTTACGCCTTCGAGTCTCGTGAAATGTTGTATGTTTTAAATTGCATATGGTATTCTCACTACTCTGCTCGTGCAAGCTTAATACGTCTTTCACCGAGTCCCGGGCCGGGTACGCATTCGTGCAACTTCTCTGCATTGTTCACCGAGTCCCTCACTAGAGGGACGGGTACGCTAGACATATATATATGATGTGATGATGTGATGAGATGGAGATGGCGGCCAAGATGGCGGCCAAGATGGCATACCGAGTCCCTTGCTGGTGGCCGGGTACGTTATTCACCGAGTCCCTCACTGTAGGCCGGTACGGTATGTGTATATGTATATCCGCATGCATACATGATTATGATATGATTTTACTTACCGAGTCCCTCACTAGAGGGCCGGGTACGGTATATATGTTCGATGATGTAACAGTATGATTATGATAAGATTTTACTTACCGAAATATGCATATGCATGACAAATGTTTTAAAAAGGCAAGTCTCATGATTTTCTGTACCCTTTACTTCAGTATGATCCCGCTTACTACATTTCATGCTTTACATACTCAAGACATATTCCGTCCGACCCCTTTCTTCTGGGCCGCGTTTCATGCCGCGCAGTACACCCGCATTTAGCCGAAGATATTAGTAGAAAATGTTCCAAATGGGATTGGCCAGCTCCATTTCTTTCCGGAGTGCTGCCGAGTCAGAGCTTTGTGATATGGATTCATGTTCCGAGTTAGAGACTTTGCAGACAGTGTTGTAGGTAGTAGATGTCGGTTATGTAAATGGCTACGTAAGCCGGTATATTATTATGCGTTGTGTTATAAGTTTCCTATGTTGCAAGGTTTTATTTGATTTGAGAAAAGCAAAAGTATATTATTCTTCGATAAATTTTTGTTGTGTATGTTTGTGTCATGATATGAGAGCCAGCGTGAGTATGACTATTATGTGAGTCCGCGGGTTCGCTCGACCCTAAATAAGGGTCGGGTGCCCATCACGCCCTAACGGAAATTAGGGTGTGACATTATGGAGTAATCATGGTCATCATGTCTCACCTTGAAGGAACTAGTATTATAAGGCGAGACTGTCAACGAAGGATAGCATTAAGAGAAAATATAGAATGAAACCATAAACCTTGTAAGACGTCAACTCATGTACTTTGGGGTCTTTAGAAAAGTAAGGTCGTACTCAAGGAATAGAATTAAGGATCAGGGTCTAGTGTGATACTTTCATCCTCACATAGAATTCCTTAACTTGAGACCCTTAGTCATGGAATCATTCTTGTCATACTCATCATAGACATATTCTCTTCCTTGACATCATTGTTACCATTATTATCACAGGAATACTCTCGTTAGAACAGTTGCAACACTTATCGTTTAGTAAACGGAACAATAAGGAGAATCTGGGAACACTGGGCCCACCTCGGGTCTGATGAGGTGGCGTACACAATTTACGTACGTTACATTTTATGACATCACTTGTGAGAATTTTAAGGAAGTCGGGTCCTATTTGTACAAGTTCTAAATGTGTATACAGTTCTTCCAACTATTCATGGAATGTCACGACCCAACCACGTAGGCCGCGACTAGTGCCCGAGCTGGACACCCGTGTACACCTGATGCATACAATACACTACTAGCATGAACGAGCTGATATAAGTATAAGGGCAAAACATATGCAAGTCGAAGCTACCTATCTCCTGAAGAATTATAACCTTTAACGCTCATATTTCGCAAAAGCCGCAAAGTTCATCATATATGCATATATAGGGAACGTCCCAACAAAACACAAGCCGAGAAGGCTACCTTCATACACAAACCGTCATGATAAACATATATAGCTACGCAAGCCGACAAGGTCGCCACTACCAATGGGTACGCCCCAAACACAAGTCATAACCATATAACAAAACAACAACCACACACGTACCCACACTTGTGACCACGCACCCCAAGAGTGACAACGACATCATATGACAGACGGGCCCCGTCGTACCCCGAGCGATAACATATGTACATATCAAAAGGTTATACCACGAAACTATGCTCCGAATAAAGGAGCACTCGAAATAGCCGGGTAGATGTCCTAGGTCGGCGGATCTCCGGCGTGTGTCCGTACCGCGGGGCATGAAACGCAATTTCCCCGAAGAAAGCGGGGTCGGACGGAATATGTACTGAGTATGTAAAGCATGAAACATAGTAAATGGAATCATAGCTATAACAAGGTGAACAGGATCCAATGCAACAACAGAATTTCATAAAACTTGCCTTTGAACATATTTCATCTGTATCGTTCTCATATCAATGTCAATATAATGTTTGGTAATCAAAGCTGCATCATCATTATGTATATAACATGTATAGCGTATCCCGGCCCTCTAGTGAGGGACTCGGTGATTTTAATCATAACATCATGAACATAAACATATTCGTGTCCCGGCCCTTTAGTATGGGACTCGGTATTAAGGAAATATATGCCCTCCGGCCTCCATCTCCAAATCATCATATCATCATATCATCATCATCATATATATATATATACAACGTGTCCCGCCCCTCTAGTGAGGGACTCGGTGAATAGTATAATAGTTGTGCGCACGAGAACATACCCCTGGCCCGGACTCAAAGGGAAGGATATAGCGGTAGCACGAGCGAGTAATAAGCAACCACATATATATATAAAACATTTTTGAGACTCAATGAATAGTAAACCAAATCAGTTCTCGGACATTAGCATGTTACATTTTATAAAAATCAAGCATACTTATGCAATTCCTTTTAAGAATAAGAACTCCTATGCATCACATACTAGTCCATCATGTAATAAGTGACGAGATCATAATTCCATTATATCAACATTTTCAACATTACGGACGAATAACAATCACGTGTCATACTAGAAGTTTAGAGTGGAGTCACCCCGAGGCTCAGATTATATCTTACTTACGTCTAGGGCATGCCAAAAGAAGGAAGGAATAGGCTTTGCGTACCTTTAGCGTTTAGTCGTATAATAACTTGTACTTGCTGCCCAACAACACTTATCCTATATCAAGATATCAAGAGCTACAGTTAGTCTACAAAGGATTTTAATACGCACTCTAACGCTCACAATCCCTTTCAAACAGTTAGACGACGTTTCGTTCGCATTCAAGCCAACTAGTGCTACAATCTAACATTGCTAGTCATTCCTCTCTTATATCATTCCAAACTTGTTTAACATGACTTAGGGAACTTTGGACAGCTTGTATATCATACAATTCAGTCCCAACCCACGGCCAAACAGCCCATACAACAATACCATTTCACCTTTACTACATGTTCATAATAACATTCAATCATTCAACAACATTACTTCACTTCTAATCTTAAAACAGTCCACGGTTTGGACTGCTTCTACATCTCAACATGATTTGCTTCACTAACACCTTAATTCACCTATTCAACATGCATACAATATATCACAATGTGCATAACAATAACAATCAAAATTTGGCACCAAAACAGTCCATAGTCTTCCCTAAAACAAATCCCCCTTACACGGCTTCAATGTCATCCCTTACAACCCCATGATTTTCACTCATTTAACCACATTACAACACCTCCAATCCACATCTAATATGTGCACAAGAAAACCAAACATAATCCCATTCAAGTCTACAAAACATGGTTCATTTAAACTTTAAGAAAACAGCCAATTCTAACATGCACATCATAAACCAATTCTACAATCTTAGTTCAATCACATATGGTGGCATATATTTATTTACCAACAACACATGCAAAAATGGAATCGACCATTGCTTCACCAAGCTCACGGCTCACCCTCAAATTCAACCACAATCCAACAATAACATGCATGAATTATACATTCAAATCTTCATACAACACAAGAACAATGATCATTCTTACCTTGCAACTTGTCCTTCAACCTTGGCCGAATCTTCAACTCTATGGAATTCTACACCTCCTTGTCTCTTCCCAACAACTACTACACGTCCTTATACACTTGATGAGGAGTTAATTTTCTTGGAAAATGGATTTTTTTGGATCAAAATGGAGGAGGGTGTTCTCGGCCAGCTTGTAGCCGAGAGCCTCTCTCTCTATCACTATGCTTCTCCAACTTTGTAATGTTGAAATGAAATTCTATTTGGATTATGAATCAGCAATTCTCTTTATATATGCATTCCACAAAGTGGACATGTGTCCCACCCAAGTTCCTAGCCAATAAGAGTTGGCCAAATCACAAGTGGGACCCACACGGCCACTTAGGCTCACTAATGATGTAATTAAGTTCTTAATCTCACTTAGTCATCCAATCTTGGTCAATTAATCCTTATTCTCCAATATTGTTCTTATACCAAACGAAATTCATAGGCTATTTGATGCATCGAAACGAAATCGGGAGATGAAAACCCTTACCGGGAACCCTAAAACCGCTTTGTCTTTAACTTGTCGCACTTAGCTTTATAATGTCCCTATGCAAAGATACGGGACATAACATGGAACATTTAATTCAATCCTTTTGAATGAAAAAGGGCCAAATTCAATCTTGGATTTCTAGGAATAGGATCGTCCCCGAGGCCCATATCCGAACCTAATACGTCTAAGACATGCCAAAGAAGGAAAGTGAGACCTTACATACCTCTTTCCGCTCCTTCTGCTACTCCAAATTCAAGTTGCAAATCCGTCAAAATCTACAATTTGGTCATGTTTACCAAACATTGATTAGTGCATTTAGAATTGGGTTCTTAAATGAAACTTGGCTACCGAAATTTCGCAAAAAGACTTCCCCCGTAATTACACCATCCCCAAAATCCAACTCACCATTTTAATCAATAATAACAATCCGGGAATTCAACCCGGCCAAAGTATCAATAATATCAATAATTATTCTAACAATGCTTCAATATTCAATTCAACTTACATAAACCTCTAAAACAAGTCTCGAACTTCTACGACTTCATTAGGATCATTAAACTTTTATTAGCAACATAGAATCCACAACACAACAACAATCAAAATGCTACATGAATCCAATTCGTCATACCTCACAACATCATCCCTATTTTCGGCCACAACAACAACATGCGTATTTTCATGAATTTTCATCCGTTTCTATACATAACAACAACAACGAACACATTATATGAAATTAGTCCATTCTCTCCATACCATATCACACATGCACGGCCCAACTTCAATATTGTTCTTCTATGAACTTCATTCATTTCTTGACATTACCACATATACAATTTATCCATGACAACAACAACAATCGAAATACTAAATAAAATCCATTCATCACATTTATACAATACACTACATACTCGGCCATAACCACATACCACATGGCCACACCCCTACATCCATTTTCTTCATTCTACCATACTCAACAACATGCACAAACATCCATAACATCAAGAGGAAATGAATTCTTACCTTTCTTCCTTGATTCTTCACTTGGCTAGAACTTGTCACTTGTATGAATATGGATTTTTCTTGCTCCCATGAACACTCCATGTTGTAGAGAACCTTCAATTAGGTAGGAAAAGTGGAAGAAAATGATTTATTTTGATCATCTTCCATGGCTCCCATTTTTGGAGCCATGGCCGAATTCTACTACATCCCTCTCTTTTTTTTTTTTTTTCTTTCTTATTTCTTCAACTAAAAGATGACTCCAAATATATATATACATGTCTTCCACTACTTTTTCATTTTTATGATTTAGTCCCTCAAATAAACAAAAGGTCACATGTTCCCTTCTCCACTTTTTCTAGAGTTTTCTTCTTTTTTCTTGATTTTTCCTCTCTCTTTTTTTTTTCTTGAATTTTCCTAAAGTGGTCAAAGATGACCACTTGTCTTCCTTAACAAGCTTTGGCCCATGCATTTTTTTGTAGTTTACACTTAGCCCCCATAAATAAATAAAAATGTGGACATGCACCATGCATGTCACACGCCCAACATGGCCATTTCATGAACCTCCTTGAACTTTGCAAAACTCCCATTTTACCCTTAGTCCTCCGCAATGTTTTCCATGAACCCTTTTCCGAATTTTCCTTTTTACCCTTAACCTTTCTCATTATTTCCATACTACCAACGTCCATAAATAATGCTCATAACCTATTAATGCATTAAAATAATTTTAGAACATCGTCTTGTCCTTAACTTCTCGTCATTGACTCGGGATATCCAAATGTACAAAACGCGAGGTGTAACATCCTTCCCCCCTTTAGAACATTCGTCCTCGAATGTTCAACTAGTCGTACGGAGTCTCATAAGCACCTCAGGGGAGCTCTCTTTTCAAAGCTATTTCCATCCTTCATGTTAGCTCTTAAGCTATCCAGTACCGTTCTCTTTGTCATACTCTTTTCTCTTCATATACGTCCATTTTTCCGGCGTCGCACTACTCAAAGTTTGTGCGAACTTCTCATATTACCTTAAACATTATCCGGACTTCTATCCACTCGTGGTCGGTTTCCCCGACCTTACTAATTCACTTCAGTAAAGGGTCTCCTTAGCAGCTCAAGCGTTCATATCAAATCCACTACCGTATCGACTGTCTATATCTCATCCTTACATTCCTCTCACCCGCTTCCCCCCTTTTGGGGTGTACCTAGATCATTATCCGTTTATACTAGGACTTCCAATCCCAACCTATAGTAAAACAATACCAGCTTACTTCGCAACACCTGTATTCCTTATCCTGGCTGTCACTCAAACTGCAGTACCCCTACTCGGTTGTTGCCTTTTACACCGTAGCTTTGGTTGCTGGAACTCACATGTCCACCGACACAATCATATGTGGGACATTCCATACCTTCATACATGTATATACATAAATAATTGCTATCAACTGGCCCACAAAATACGTCCAACCACTGTTCAAGCCTATCCTAATTCTAGGGCTGTGTTGCACCTTCTGTCTCTTCACCAAGCTAATCAAACCCCGTCTTACATGTCTTCTCAAGGTTTCCGGCCTCCCCATATTCTCTAGTTTTCCTTAGGCTACTCTAACTTCTCACTCGTCTCTTAGGTCTGGATATATCGGATTTCTCGCATACTTCCCAGGGGGTCACCCATCATAGAATTGCTCCCACCTGAGCACGCTTAACCTCGAAACTTTGGTGAAATCCGGTGCCTTAATGCTAATATCATCGCGTCCACTTCCTCGTATGACCTTTATTACCTGCTCCGGGGCCAATCGAAGTCTCACAGCTTCCAAGGCATTTTCGTAACACGTCCTTTCTTTTGCAATTACTATTTTACCCTTTTCACTTTCCAATACTCACCTTCCGCCTGTGTGTATGGCTACCTCCTGTCCTGGACTTCCGAATCCTCGAGGGTAGCGATCACACCTTCGCCGCCATGCCGGACCCATAACCTTTCCAACACGTCTCATGTTTTTCTTATTCGCGGTATTCTCTTTCGCCGCTTCTTTCATCGTACGGGAGGCTTATATAAGGAATTTCTTCTTCCTATGACTTGGCTCTATCGCACGATCTAAGACAGAAAGAAGGTCAACATTTCCTAGATGCCCTGCAGCCTCCTGTCTATAGATGTGGCCGGCTTCACACCCATAAACAGGACTCTACCGGACACGACTTTGCAGACAACCCTTGGACCGACCTGCTCTGATACCACTTTGTCACACCCCGACCTTACTAGGGTGTGATGGGCACCCGACCCCATATCTGGAGCCGAGCGAACCCGCTGACTCTTATTACATATATAAACTCTTGAATCAATTAAGAATAAAATATATATTATGCTCTTTTTTTTTTATAAGTAAGATCTGCCATCATATGGGGTCTGTGACATGAAACATAATAACATATTGACTGGCGAAGCCGTCTACAAAGCTGACACCCTATACCCATGACTCTGTCTGCAAAGTCTCTAACATCAATCCAGAACTCCTAGCGTGCAAGCTCTGACTCGGCAACACTCCAGAACCAAATGGAGCTCGCCAACTTCGCTGGAACATCTTCTATAATAGCTTCAACTCGTCTGGGTGTACCTGCGTGGCATGAGACGCAGCCCCCGAAGAAAAGGGGTCAGTACGAACAATGTACTGAGTATGTAAGGCAAGAGTAACAACATAACATCATGATATAAAACTTAGTGCACAATATAGAGTCAGAAAGATAACCTGTACCTCTGTTTGCCTCTTTAGGTGAGTATCATGTAAACCAACTTTACCTTTTGAAACGACATATGGATACTTACAAGTAAACTGCCCGACCATACAGGTACGGTGTAATGCTGCCCGTCCATGTAGGTACGGTGTAACGCTATCTGAGCATATCACGGAATAGAGAAGTAATCTGTACATCTGAGTGCCCCTTAGGGCGGATACCATGCATGCTAGCTTTCTTAAAAAAACATTTAAATATCTGCACGTAAGCTGCCCGACCACGTAGGATCGGTGTGTAAGCTGCCCGTCCGTATAGGAACGGTGTATAAGCCCGCGTCCGGGCCTCCCGCGTCCGGGGTATAATCTGCCCACTGCAGTCGTGTGGCTGCCCGGCCGCCCATTGGACGGCGCGGTGTGATACTGCCCGGCCATGTAGGCACGGTGTTATAAAAAAACATACTTTAATAAGAATGCATGAGAGCCCAAGTGAAAGCTACAACTCTATCGGAGTGACGTAAGGTCGGTAACCTCCGATTGCATTATGGAGTAATCATGGTCATCATGTCTCACCTTGAAGGAACTAGTATTATAAGGCGAGACTGTCAACGAAGGATAGCATTAAGAGAAAATATAGAATGAAACCATAAACCTTGTAAGACGTAAACTCATGTACTTTGGGGTCTTTAGAAAAGTAAGGTTGTACTCAAGGAATAGAATTAAGGATCAGGGTCTAGTGTGATACTTTCATCCTCACATAGAATTCCTTAACTTGAGACCCTTAGTCATGGAATCATTCTTGTCATACTCATCATAGACATATTCTCTTCCTTGACATCATTGTTACCATTATTATCACAGGAATACTCTCGTTAGAACAGTTGCAACACTTATCGTTTAGTAAACGGAACAATAAGGAGAATCGGGAACACTGGGCCCACCTCGGGTCTGATGAGGTGGCGTACACAATTTACGTACGTTACATTTTATGACATCACTTGTGAGAATTTTAAGGAAGTCGGGTCCTATTTGTACAAGTTCTAAATGTGTATACAGTTCTTCCAACTATTCATGGAACATTTAATTCAATCCTTTTGAATGAAAAAGGGCCAAATTCAATCTTGGATTTCTAGGAATAGGATCGTCCCCGAGGCCCATATCCGAACCTAATACGTCTAAGACATGCCAAAGAAGGAAAGTGAGACCTTACATACCTCTTTCCGCTCCTTCGCTACTCCAAATTCAAGTTGCAAATCCGTCAAAATCTACAATTTGGTCATGTTTACCAAACATTGATTAGTGCATTTAGAATTGGGTTCTTAAATGAAACTTGGCTACCGAAATTTCGGCAAAGACTTCCCCTGTAATTACACCATCCCCAAAATCCAACTCAGCTCATTTTAATCAACAATAACAATCCGGGAATTCAACCCGGCCAAAGTATCAATAATATCAATAATTATTCTAACAATGCTTCAATATTCAATTTAACTTACATAAACCTCTAAAACAAGTCTCGAACTTCTACGACTTCATTAGGATCATTAAACTTTTATTAGCAACATAGAATCCACAACACAACAACAATCAAAATGCTACATGAATCCAATTCGTCATACCTCACAACATCATCCCTATTTTCGGCCACAACAACAACATGCGTATTTTCATGAATTTTCATCCGTTTCTATACATAACAACAACAACGAACACATTATATGAAATTAGTCCATTCTCTCCATACCATATCACACATGCACGGCCCAACTTCAATATTGTTCTTCTATGAACTTCATTCATTTCTTGACATTACCACATATACAATTTATCCATGACAACAACAACAATCGAAATACTAAATAAAATCCATTCATCACATTTATACAATACACTACATACTCGGCCATAACCACATACCACACGGCCACACCCCTACATCCATTTTCTTCATTCTACCATACTCAACAACATGCACAAACATCCATAACATCAAGAGGAAATGAATTCTTACCTTTCTTCCTTGATTCTTCACTTGGCTAGAACTTGTCACTTGTATGAATATGGATTTTTCTTGCTCCCATGAACACTCCATGTTGTAGAGAACCTTCAATTAGGTAGGAAAAGTGGAAGAAAATGATTTATTTTGATCATCTTCCATGGCTCCCATTTTTGGAGCCATGGCCGAATTCTACTACATCCCTCTCTTCTTTTTTTTTTTTTTTCTTTCTTATTTCTTCAACTAAAAGATGACTCCAAATATATATATACATGTCTTCCACTACTTTTTCATTTTTATGATTTAGTCCCTCAAATAAACAAAAGGTCACATGTTCCCTTCTCCACTTTTTCTAGAGTTTTCTTCTTTTTTCTTGATTTTTCCTCTCTCTTTTTTTTTCTTGAATTTTCCTAAAGTGGTCAAAGATGACCACTTGTCTTCCTTAACAAGCTTTGGCCCATGCATTTTTTTGTAGTTTACACTTAGCCCCCATAAATTAATAAAAATGTGGACATGCACCATGCATGTCACACGCCCAACATGGCCATTTCATGAACCTCCTTGAACTTTGCAAAACTCCCATTTTACCCTTAGTCCTCCGCAATGTTTTCCATGAACCCTTTTCCGAATTTTCCTTTTTACCATTAACCTTTCTCATTATTTCCATACTACCAACGTCCATAAATAATGCTCATAACCTACTAATGCATTAAAATAATTTTAGAACATCGTCTTGTCCTTAACTTCTCGTCATTGACTCGGGATATCCAAATGTACAAAACGCGAGGTGTAACACGTTGCTTCTCATTTCTAATTTAGAATTCGATAATGGATATACTTTGAGTACTCAGAGGCTCTCCGAAAATGCAAAGCGTAGATCTGATTGTTCGTCTCTCCTGCTAGGCAGCCAGGTAGGTTACGGCTTACCTTATAGTTAGACTTCGATTAACGAAGCATATCTAGAGTTAGTGATTATTGGAGAAAGCATGTTACGCCTTCGGGTATGAAGTTCGGATAGATTACTTAGGTTTGGTACTGTTGTTTGATTTTTGGGCTTGTTGCCTTATTGCGATTTATTGACTTGTTGCCATGTGTGTGATATTGGACTTGATACTTAGTTGCCATATCGTGATTGTGATATAGTTGTCTCTCACTTATCTTGGTATTATCATGCATAGAGTAAAGAACTTGAATTAATCTTGATATTGTGATATGTGTCCATGTGTGGCATGATTGGTATTGATATGATTTCACTTGGCATTGATATTATGCATCTCTCTCATCCTCATTTTACATGATACACTGATATAAGTGGTAACTTGGTACTGATGATGATGAAAGAAATGAGTGTCCGATGCCCGAGGTCTTTGCTGGGATCGTGAGAGTGTTCGATGCCCGAGGTCTTTGTCGGGATCGTGAGAGTGGTACATGGACTTCGCAGGTCCCCCATGGGTCATGATTGCCGAGACGTGGAGGTATTCCGTCCAGAGCATGTGTGTATGGAGATTACATTTGGCCAGTGCATTTCATTGCATTGCATATGCACTTATTACTACATTCACATACTTATTGGATTCTGACTTGATACTTTATAATTGAGTTGTTGTTCTTGGACCGTGTTGTGTTTATACTTGATTGCGAGTATGTCTATTCTACAGTTCCTTTGTTTATATATGTTAGCTAACTATTGTCGGCCTATGATACCTACCAGTACATAGTGTTTGTACTGATACTGCCTCACTGCATTCTCTGAGTTCAGAGTACGTGACAGGCTCTGCTTCCACTCCTCATGTACTGATACTGCCTTGTTGTTGAGTGTCTAGGGTGAGCATCCGCGAGCCCCCCGCTCTGAGACTCTTCTCGCTCTATCTTTATAGTATTCCATTCAAACAAGCATCTTTGACTTTCAGACTTGTATATTTAGACAGTTATGTAGTTGCTCTTATACGAGTCAGACGAGTTCTTGGGGATTGTATTTGTATTGCCGCACCGTCTTTATCTATGTTTTAGACTTATATTTCTACTGTTGATTTACTTTATTCTATTTGAGTTGATGATTAAGGGACGAGTTCGCCTACTAGGTTGGAAAACGGTAGGTGCCCGCACGACTAGTGATTTGGGTCGTGACACAGACTTCTCCCAACAAGATATGGTTCTTTTTTAGTGCACCTCTTACTTAGTTCCAACTTCATGGCTTGCTTGTGCATACTTCCAATGGCTTTGCTTCCATGCTCAAACTCCTACAAAAATAAAAAATAAAACTACAAAAGAATAACATAATGAATAAAAAAAAAGAAATGAAGCTAAAAATTAAAAAGAAAGCAATAAAGTTGGGTTGCCTCCAAAAAAAGACCTTGATTTAATGTCCCGTCACGACTTGAATTAATGTTTTATTCAACTTTGAATTTATAAAGTGTACCTCAGTTTTGATTCTACTTTATGATTTCTTTGAGCAGTACAAATTGTTGCGAGAAAAAAACCAAATAATTTTTATGCACTTTTTGGCTTTCAAATGAGGAGTCCCACCTTGGCTCGACGACTTTGAAACTTTCAGAATAAATGGCTCATCTACCTCTTCCTTTGATTGTTGCATCGGCTCATACGAATCAATTTCAATATCTCCTTCCAAACACAATGTCCAAAAGTGTCTGGAGTGAGGACCAATGCACCCAAACCGAAAATTTAACTTGCTATTGACCTCCTCTTCTTCAGATAAACTAGAGTCCATTAATATTGTATCTATAAGGTCCTTGGTTGATTCTATTACCATTTCTTCAATATATTGACATCATCAACTTCTGGTCGGTTAAGCTTTTGATGCTCTACTCTGAACTCTTCCATTAGAGTGTTAATTTGTTCCTCTACTTCAATCTCTTTTTGGCTACGATCCACAATATTAGTGTCACAGCCTGAGCTATGGCCTGGGCGTAATACGACACTTAGTGCCTGACTGCAGGTGACCGAACGAACAAACTAGCTTGCTGAATCAACATGGGATATCAAAACATACTTGAATACGAAAATAACATTAACACATGTTGTTCTACTAAAATCTAACTGAGATATCATAAACGCGGAAATACTGAATAAGTCTGAAAGTCCGAATAAGTAGCCAACAAGGCTAACACAAAAGCTGCTAAACATCTGACTGACTCGACTATAGTCTACGAATCCTCTAAAGAGTACTAAACTACTAACTGTTTATCGGGACAAGGCTCCCGGTATACTTCACTGACCGAACTACTATAAAGACTGAAAGTATGATAACGCCCCAAGGGAACTGGGGCTCACCAAGCAGCTGATACGAGAAGGTCCTAGCAAGCAGAATCGTCAATTTGTAAATAGTTAGCTGCATCGCGAGATGCAGGCCTAGGCAAAAAGGACGTCAACACATTTAAATTACACTGGTATGTGAAGCAATTGAAAGAAAGAACTGTAAATACTCAAACTGCACTGATAACTGCTACTAAGGAAGTAAAGATATGAATACTCTCTGTTCTGAATGAGGAACCACATGTTTATATGAGTAAATAATATGCGGCCTCATGCCCAATATATATGTGCACAAGCTGTGGCCTCAGGCCCAAGTATACGTATACATAACTGCGGCCTTAGGCCCAATAACACATGTGTTCATTGTTGACACCTAATTTTGGCTCGTCGTGCTTAAAATTAATGTTTCAGGGGTCCTGATTCATTAAAGAGCACGAAATAGCATTTTTATATTTTTTGATAATTTATTGATGATTATCCTTATTTTAGGAATTTTATCAATGTATTGTCATTTTCGAAAATCATTATTTTTGTACATGTATAGTGTAATACTACCATTTTTGTACAATTAATAATTGTTTCTTAATTTTATAGCAATACATTTTCATATCTTATTCATATTTCTTAATTTTATAGCAATACATTTTCATATCTTATACATGAAAATTTATATTTTATACTTACATTATTATTTATACATGTATTAGTTAACTATGTTTTAGTATAGTCCGTCTGTGTAGAGAAATCGAAGCAATTAATTTTAAGCGCGGAGAAAGAATTCGATCAAGTCAAGGTCTTGTGACCTTTTTAAAATGTGACATTTGAAGTGATTGGTTGGGTTTTTCATCCATTGGTTAATACGTTTTTACACATGGGTTAAAAGGGGTAAAGGGGACAAGAGGGGGAAGACCATTATTCTTTGGATAATAAGATGGGTCATTTTGTTTTATAAAAGAAGTTGGAGGGTTAAATTTTATTTTTGATCATCTTCTACACACACACAAGCACATTTCAGATTGTTTTTTCTTCTCTAAACCCTAACCATTTTCTTTCTCCCCTCACTTTTCTCTTTCCAGCTGCCATCCCTGACGACCCCTCACCCGCCGGAGCTCCGATGAACTCCAACCACATCACCACCACCATCCCCAGTGACTACCGCTCCATCTCCACAAAATCATCACTGCCAAACCACCCCTCTTGTCTCCTTCTCCTTCACCGCAGCCGCGCAGTCGTGGCACCACCAACGCCGACGAGCTAGCCCACTTCCGGTGAACTCCAACCACTACTGTACAGCTCACGCACCACCAGGCACCCCCGCTTCTTCTCCCCCTTCGTTCTCCTCCCTCCACTGCTCCGGCGAGGAGCTTCTAGCTCCGATGAACCGGAGCAGCCAACAACCAAATAACCCCGAACAGCCCCTTCCCTATTCCGAGCGCCACCACCACTCCACCTCTTCTCCTATTGTGTACTGTTGTTTACACTAAAAATGCTCCGGCAACCAACATTGTTATTTTATATGTTTTTTACACACTTTTAATACAACGTACATTTTATATTGTTTCATGTACACTAATACACATTATAGTTAAGTTACATTCACATTTTTGACGCTAGGTAAATATTAGGCCAATCATTTTACAAATCTTTTATTCTTTAAAGACATTAGATCTTTTCACTCATTTTTTTGTACATAATTCCTTATACTTATTTTTGTCGATACTTTTTACAATTCTTTCCTTATTCTTTTGATAATATATTCATTAAACAAACACTCTTTTACGAAATGGTAGAAACAATTCAAATCGACTTTACTTTTTTTTTTTTGAATTCTTTTGTTATATAAGCTCGTTACACCAATGAATATTCATAAATTTCGTTTACATTCTTTTTGCACTAATATACCCAATTATACAATTCTTTATACATTTTTGACCTGAACTCTTTTATACTTGAAATACATTCTTTATATGTCTAATATACATGCATTCTTTTATATACATAGACACACATTCTTTATATACTTGATACACCTAATTTACATTCTTTTATATTTTTTATACATCTTCCATATAGTTGTATACATTCTTTACACTAATGGATATACACTCTTTATACCAACAGATACAAGTTTATACCTACAAGGTACATTTTCTTTATACTCTTTTATATATATATTTTTTTTTGTAATATACATTCTTTATAAATACTTGATACTTGGTATAAATACATTTTATACACTGTATATACTTAGCATATAATCACCTAGTGTAGTTTTTAATGATATCACAACATTTTGAAAACTGGTAATAATAATGATAAACATATAGATAATCCCCCTCTAGTGTTCAGTTAAACTAAGTTTAAGGACTATCTTCGGATGGGCTCTGAGGTGTTACATCCCGCGTTTTTGCATGTTCGGGAATTTAGACATAATTGTGATTTGTAAGAATAAGGACATATTTTGATTACATTTGGTGGGTATGTTGTCACTTATGGAAAAATATGGGTGCAAAGACATCGGAGGAGGCCAAGGGCAAAATTGGAATCTTGAAAATTTGTTTCGGGAATTTGCAAAATAAGATTTATAGGCAATTGGGCTAAAAAAAAAAATTTAGGCCCAATTTGAAGGCGGCCGGCAACTCAGGCCCAAGCCCATGCATGTGGTGGTCACATGACCACTTAATATAAGAGATAATCATGCATGAATAACCTTAGAAACTTCAAGAAAAATTGAGAAAAAAAAAAAAAAAAAAGAGCAATCGGCTAAGAGGAGAAAGAAGAGAAAAGAAAAGAAAAAAAAATTCTTGAGCTTTAATCTTGATCCAAAAATCTTGTTCTTCTTGAATTAGTAACAATCTCAAGACGCTCTTCGACGTGATATAATTAGTTAAGCAAAATGACGACGTTTGTTAAAGTTGAAATTTCAAGAAAGAGGTAAGAATTTAATCTTTGTGTTATGGAATAAGTATGCATGTTATAAAGATTAGAATTAGATGAGAATTATGAAGGTGTGGTGTGTGTGTGCATGGCGTGCGTGTGTGTGAAAAGTGTGTTTGGCCGTGTGCCATGGATTGTGAGGAGGAGTGAATTCAAGTTTATTTAGTTTGTTAGTTGTGTTGTTGTGATGTTTGTGATGAAAAGAAAGGTTTAATGAATCAAGTTGGTGTTGAAGTTGGTTGTATGTTGTTATGAGAAATTTATGTGATTTTCATATAGTTTTTATGTAATTGTGAAACCAAGGTTCTAAATGTGAATTATGGTTGTTGCTAAGGAGTTTGGAAGGAAAACAATGTAATTTTGTAGTTTTGTTGCATTTGTAGAAGTTTGGGATGAAGTATGGTTTGGTGGAAATTTTGTATATTTTGTAGAATAATGAGAAATGTGTCCGAAACGTATTTGAATGGCCTTGAATTGAGAATGAATATGAAAACGTTGACATTGGATGAAAGGTGTGAAGTTAGAACGAAGTTAATGCATTATGTAGAAAGAAAGACTATTTGTGTTCATATGTGTTTTGTAGCGATTATTGGTGTTGTTGATGTTTTTGTTGGGTTGGTTGTTGTTATTCCGAGCCGAGTTGAATCTCTAGATGCTATATTTATAGGAGGTGTGCCCAAATTTCGTAAACAAGAAAGGGCCAAGAATGAATCCCTAAAGACTTATAATTTACAATTGGTAATCAGGACTATTTGCGTATTCGACGAAACGGATTTGAGTTTAAGTGAGTATAAGACGTCGTAAGGTATGCGAAGCTATTCATTTCTTCTTTTTTGGCATGTCCTGTGTGTACTAGGTTTGGATTTGAGCCCTGGGGTTATTCTCTGCTCATAGAAATCCAAGTCCGAATTTGAGTACTATTCATTCAAAGGCGATTGAACTAGATCCTTGTATCTTGTTGGAAAAAATGCTCAAATACCTATAACTTGCATGAATGTAATTGAATTGCTTTGAAACCTTCATAAATGTCTCCATTAAGTTCTATAATATATCTTGTGGAATAATAATGTTCCTAATATGATTATCGCCTTTTGTTTTTAGAAATGGCTTCTAAAATGCTCATAACTTCTCGCACTAAGTCGTCGACTCGAAACTTGTTTCCGGGCTTTTAGGTGTTAGTAAGGAAACGCGAGTTTGATTTCTTTTCAAACCACTCCGGCGGGGGTGCGGTATTTTATTATATAAGACTCTTCAAACCACTCCGAAGGGGGTAGATTTTACTATTTCATTCCACCTACGACTTATGTCTACTTTCCACAACGTTATTGTTATTATTATTATTATTATTATTATTATTATTATTATTACTATGCCCGGCGGGGCGAGGATTAGTATTATGTCACGAGTGGCATGCCCGGGCGCTGTAGCCGTGTGTCACGAGTGTACGCCGGGCGGGGCTAGGGAGTATTATGTCGGGGCCGCATGTCCGGCGGGGCCGTGATAGACGCATGTCGGACCGGCATGCCCGGGCGGGGCCATCATTTTATTCCGGACCGATGCCCGGCGGGGCCAGATAGACGTGTCGGGAACGGCACACCCGAAGGGGATTATTATCATTAATATCATTGTTGTTATCATTATTATTGCTATCATTATTATTATTAGGCGAAGCGTCGTCCGGGGGACTATTTTATTTAAACATTGAATTCATACCGGGTTTTCTAAATTTGCTTAATGTTGTACTTTTCTCGATTCATGTTTCGGGCAATGTTTACATATTCGCACATATTCCGCATCGACCCCTTTCGGGGGGGGGGCGTTTCATGCCCGCAGTTCGGTGGACGGTGGTGGGACCCAACCATTTAGAGGAGTCAAGACTGGAGTCGACAGCCCCATTTGCTTCGAGGCTGTTCCTATTTTGGTATAGCTTTTTATATATTGTGTCGTGTCAGAGAAGTCCATGAACAACGGGAAGTTTGTTACCGTTTGGCCTTGTCGGCCATGATTTTGTTGTACGTAAATGGCAGAGGCCTTTGGCTCGCCCTCGTTCTATGTCGTATGTATGTATATATATGTTTTGAGATGCCTTGAGCCACGTGTCGATTTTGTTTTTCATCTAAAATTTTTAAATTCTTGCTTTAAAAAATAAAAAAAAAAATTTGGGTTGACGTTTAAGGGTTCGCTCGCCTCTGATGAGAGTCGGGTGCCCGTCACGCCTTGATGAAGATTGGGGTGTGACAGAGGAATGCTTAATACCTTCCCCTCGGGGTAAATAAAACCCTTATCTAAAATCTCATAGGTTTCGTGGACTAAAAATTGAGTAGACACACAAATACATATAGGTTTCCTGTTTTTCCTTCAAAATAAGGTGGCTACTCTAACCCTTTTAGAACTAGTTAGAAGAACTCCTAAGTCGAAATTATCTTGGACCCGTTCAAAGTAAAATGGCGTAACAATGGCGACTTACTGGGATTACCTAGGTTTTGACCTTAATAGACATAATTTATGTGAGAACTTGAGGGATATGTGATTATTTATCGGTTTTTATTATTATTACTTGTAATATATATCGTGAACTACTACAATATTATCTTTGAAAGGACACTAGCAAAGCCAAACTTGTGTTCCTTTATTTGTTTGGAGACACTACATGTTATCGCTTTTATACAAATATCACACTTTCAATTGAGTCTTTGGCCGTACACATACACACATTGTGCACGCGAGTTGTGCTTTGCGCTCCTCCGAACCTTCTTCAAACTCCTTAGTTTCAAAGATTGGTGGGCTAGTTTTACTACTTGCCATCTCGCAATTGTCCGAATATTCTTTATCAGCTTAGGTGAATCTACTCTTAGAATTCTTAGGCCGTTGTACGTATAAGTTTGATCACTGCTCTAGTCGGATTAATTTCATTATTTATTTGTCACACATTCTTTTTTTTGCTACATGCTCTTTATATATTACATATTCTTTATTTGTTTCATATACTGTATTAGATATTCTTTAGTTGTACATATATACTAGACATACCTTCTTCCGCCTCGTCTGCTTTATCGGACAATTTTGGTTGACTTGTGTCCGAGCTTGAAACCTTTTCAAACCCTCACACCCATTTTTGGTCTTTACGACCACTCTCACAGTCACATTATTTTTCATACCCATTTTCGATCTTTGCTACAATCATTTTGACTTTACCATTCTTTTTCAATACAAAACAGTCTTGTACATTCTTCCCATCTCTAGAACGCACTTTTTCCATATGCAAACTCTTGTACATAGCCTCACTTCTTTTCAATACAACCACTAATTCATAGAAATCATACAAATCACATACAACGCTGCATCTACCCGAACAACGTCTGACCTGATTCTTATCCCGACAAGATACGTAGGCAATCCTATATAAGGGTTCGTCTCCCCACTATTTCCAAATAATTCACCTAATAAAAAAAAATCGGGACAATTATTTTGGAACAGCCTCAAAGCACGCTCTCCAAAAAAGGCTTCTAAGAGC